>NC_142590.1:24422700-24627700 GCF_965207765.1 Zootoca vivipara | reverse complement strand
CCCACCCGCAGAGCATTTCCACTAACCAACAGCACACATACCCTCCACTGTCCCAAGAAGAAACCTTAATCTCGATTCTATTTTATTCTTTGGTTGATTTACAAAAAGAAACGCACACAGCAATAAATAAATTTTAGAAAGGGGCAAGATTAGACGTGGACACACAAAGTATTTATTTGTTCATTTTTAGTCAAGACTCCTTGCACTCGGCAAGTTAAGTATGCATAAACCCGTTATTAATTTCACTGTTCATAGCTTTGACAGCACTGGGTGAAACCTTAGGGTGCAAGGAGGCAACTTTCTAAACAGCAGGTTTTATAATCCTGTCTAAAATGCAGAAATCATAGAAAGGTAGAGTTAGAAGGGACCCTGAGGAACATCTAGTCCAGGCATGTCTGAAGTTCGTTTTGGGGGCCTAATCCGGCCCGCCGGTTGGTTTAATCCAGCCCCTGTGGCAGTTTATCCCCCCAAAAGTTCAACAACTTCAATCCTAAAAAAACAGTCAACAACTTTGGTCAGCTCTCACGCATGTTCACTTCATCAAATATGGCCCTCTTTGAAAAAAGTTTGGGCACCCCTGAATTCTAGTCCCAACCCCCTGCAGTGCAGGAATATGCAGCTGTCTCATACGGGGATCGAACTTGCAACCTTGTCATTATCAGCACCATAGGTGCCAACTCCCTGGGGCCCTGGGCACCCACAAGATTCTCCATGAAGGGACAGGGCACCAACAAGTTTTGGTCCTAGGGCCATGCACACTGCATGGCACCCACAGTCACGGGGCCAAGCTTGCACCCCTGATCAGCACCCTACCCTAACCAACTGAGCTATCCAGGTTTAGAATTACTCAATCTTCAATCAGCAGTTTACTGAAGGTCTGACTTTTGAAGAGTTCAGTGTGACTCAAATACAAATTATATCAGGACAGATGTCGACCCCAGGGATGGAGAACCTATGGTGCTCCAGGTGTTGCTGGAATACAAGTTCCATCATCCCTGACCCTGTGACTGGGGCTGATGGGAGTTGGAGTCCAACAACATCTGGAGGACCCACAGGTTCTCTGTTCCTACAGTGATGTAATGTAACTTGCTCTGTACCGGTAAATAACATTTTGCTGACCAAGAACACCACTGCCTGTACAACAGTTTTTCAGAGATGCAGCAAAGCCCCCTAGTGTCCATTATATGGACTTATCTGGACACACACACAATTTCCCCCCTTCTGACGACTGAATAGGAATCTGTATCACAGCTGTATCACAGAATCACAGACCTGCAAAGAATCTCAAAGATGATGGGCTGAATCTTTCAAAACTGCACTGATTTTAACCATTATTCTAACAACTCCAACTGCAATGATTTCGGTTGGTTTGTTTATTAGAATTCATAAGCGATGATAAGTGCAAAGATGCTTGTTTCAAATAATTCATCATAACTAGAAGATCTTGCTCCTTAAATATTTTACTGGACCTTCAAACAGGGCAACTTTAACAAAGTCAACTCCTTATTTCCTTTGCATATATCAGGTCTTCGTCATTGACAACTCACCTTTTCCCAGTAATTTTTTGTCACCAAATATTTTTCTAAAGCCTTTGGGATGTCCATCGCAAACTTTTGTTCAGAAGCTATTTACATTAATAACTATAACATATGATTTGGGTGGAACAAATAGCATATAAAATAGTATTTTATACCAATGTTATTCTATCTAGGTGCATTCATTTTATTTTCTGAATTACTCACATTGATATACTTAGTGGTCCAATATATAAGAGATCAGAGTCATCCCATCTAGGTCTTTTTCTGTAACCCCAGTCAGAGGTTGACCCCCACCTTAAAAAAAAACACTCCAAGAGCTTCATAAAATAATTCTATCCAGTGTCTAAACAGCAGACTTTGATAGAGTCATTAATAGATACCTTTCATTATCATCAATATGATAATGAGGACAGATCGTGAAGCTGAGGCTCCAATACTTTGGCCACCTCATGAGAAGAGAAGACTCCCTGGAAAAGACCCTGATGTTGGGAAAGATGGAGGGCACTAGGAGAAGGGGACGACAGAGGACGAGATGGTTGGACAGTGTTCTCGAAGCTACGAACATGAGTTTGACCAAACTGTGGGAGGCAGTGCAAGACAGGAGTGCCTGGCGTGCTATGGTCCATGGGGTCACGAAGAGTCGGACACGACTAAACGACTAAACAACAACAACATCATCAATACTTCCTCACTGAAAACTTTATATGTATTTATGTCACCCAGATTACATTCAACAGCTTATTTATGTTATCTGATATTCTACTCTTTTCAGTTAAATCTGGTTGGTTTATAATCTATCTACAGGACCACTGCAAGGAGATGAAAACATTAGTAGGATTTTAATCTCACTTGTAATATAAGAATGTTATGGACAATATGAATTGATATAAAAAATAGACTATGGAATAATATGCAGTTTTAAATGTGAACAATAGGACCCATGGAGGGGGTGGGGGAAGTCTTGAGATTCAGAGTACCATAATCTCTATATATGGATATGCATTTGAATTGTTATAAAATTATATTTGTAAAACTAAATAAAAATGATTTCAGAAAAGAAGGATATTTAAAGAATGAAGTGTTCAATTGTTTTGCTAACATTAAAATTAATGTTTTAATTGGGAGAAGGAGTGATAGCGGGATGTAAGAAGAAGTGTTTGAATGATCCTAGGCTTGCCATACATCAGGAAAATTCCTGACATGTCCTGGTTTCTGTGTGTAAAAATGGCGTGGTGGTGGGGATTTTGCTGAATGGGCAAAATGTCAGGAAAAACCTGGATGTATGGGAAAAGCAGCAGAAACAGCTCAAATAGCTTAAAATCACTATTTTGGGGGTAGGTTGTCAGGTATGGCAACCCTAAAAGATCCACTTTTTTGCCTATATAGCTTCAGTTCAGTACTTCAAGTCTTAAAGGTAAAGGTAAAGGGACCCCTGACCATTAGGTCCAGTCATGACTGACTCTGGGGTTGCGGCGTTCATCTCGCGTTATTGGCCGAGGGAGCCGGCGTACAGCTTCCAGGTCATGTGGCCAGCATGACAAAGCTGCTTCTGGCGAACCAGAGCAGCACACGGAAACACCGTTTACCTTCCCTCTGTAGCAGTACCTATTTATCTACTTGCACCTATTTATCGAACTGCTAGGTGGGCAGGAGCAGGGACTGAGCAACGGGAGCCCAAGTCTTATTGTGTATTAAAACAAAATAAAAATAAGAACACTGGACAGTAGAGGGAGCTCTTTGAGAAGAAGAAAACGTTACTGTTCTCTGAAACCATTATTCAGCAGTATTATTCAGTCTCCATTTTTAAGTATCTCAGAGATACAGAAAGTGATCAGAAGTTGGTCACAGTAAGCTGAGGATCTGATATTGGTCACATGCTCTAGTCACAACCAGAATGAATTGCTGAAATGATCTACAGCAGCTGTGTGGGTTCAGAAACGGCAACTGATATACCGTAATAGGCAACAGCCTGAACCAGAATTTTGCCTGGCACCTAGTGATTGAATATGAAAGCTATTGAAGCAACTTATTTCCCCACCCCCCCCAGAAATAGCTATGAACTAAACTGGGACGCGGGTGGCGCTGCGGTCTAAACCACAGAGCCTAGGGCTTTCCGATCAGAAGGTCGGCGGTTCGAATCCCCGCGACGGAGCTCCTGCCTACCTAGCAGTTTGAAAGCACGTCAAAGTGCAAGTAGATAAATAGGTACCACTACAGTGGGAAGATAAACGGTGTTTCCATGTGCTGCTCTGGTTCGCCAGAAGCGGCTTAGTCATGCTGGCCACATAACCTGAAAGCTGTCTGTGGACAAACGCCAGCTCCCTCGGCCTATAGAGCGAGATGAGCGCGCAACCCCAGAGTTGTCTGCAACTGGACCAACCTTTACCTTTATGAACTAAACCAGTGGTTTTCAACCAGTGTGTCGTGGCACCCTGGGGTGCCTTGAATGATGGTCAGGGGTGCCGCAGGCAACACTGGCCTCTGTCCCTCTTTCCTTCCCTCCCTCCTCTGATGCCCTCTTGTGTCGCTGCCTCCCAAAGGCTTGCACGGCTATTTGTTGCAGCAGCTGCCCTGGCTACAATCGCCCCAAGGGGATGGTGCCTCTGGGTCTGACCAGGGGGTGCTTCCCCAGCCCCTTTGGGGCGGTGTGAAGAGGTACCTCTCTTTGAGGTGGGGGGGGGCAGCTCAGAGACCAGTGGCTGCCCAGAGGACTCCCAAGGAGAGGAGAGGAGGCTGAGGGAATGCTCCACAAGGGAGTGTGTTCCAAAAAGGTTAGAGGCTTTCAGCTCTGCAAGAAAGGGATGGCATAACTGGGCTCCTGAGCTCGCCAGGGGTGCCGCAGAAAGAATGGAGTTAGTCAAGGGAGCCATGGACCCAGAAAGGTTGAAGGCATCTGAACTCAATCATCCAGCGTTTAGAATATAAGCCCATCAACCCTCCCTGATTCCCTTAATACCTAAAGTGAAATACTTAAACTGAATTCCCTAAACCATTATAGTCATACAATGCAGACCCTACAAGTGCCCCTATTTTCCAGGGACAGTCCCGGATTTACAGAAGACGTTTCTAATTTGTACCCAGAATGTCCTGCTTTTCCATAGGATGTCCCTATTTTCATCAGAGAAATATTGGTGGGTATGGAGTTATGCAGCCCCCAGGTAACTACAACTCCCATCAGCCTTAGCCAGCATAATCAATGGTCAGGGACGATGGGATTCATAGTCCAGTAACATGGACACCACATTGGCTTCTTCTGCTTTCGGTGGATTTTTGTATTTTGTCTTGCTTTTGCAAACCACGCTGGAAGTACTGCTTCCAGGACAGTATACATAGAATCATAGAGTTGGAAGAGACCACAAAGCATTCCTGACATATGCCTGTCAAGCCTCTGCTTAAAGACCTCCAAAGAAGGAGACTCCACCACACTCCTTGGTAGCAAATTCCACTGCCAAACAGCTCTGACTGTCAGAAAGTTCTTCCTAATGTTTAGGTGGAATCTTCTTTCTTGTAGTTTGAATCCATTGCTCCGTGTCCGCTTCTCTGGAGCAGCAGAAAACCTTTCTCCCTCCTCTATATGACATCCTTTTATATATTTGAACATGGCTATCATATCACCCCTTAACCTTCTCTTCTCCAGGCTAAACATACCCAGCTCCCTAAGCCGTTCCTCATAAGGCATCGTTTCCAGGCCTTTGACCATTTTGGTTGCCCTCTTCCGGACACGTTCCAGCTTGTCAGTATCCTTCTTGAACTGTGGTGCCCAGAACTGGACACAGTACTCCAGGTGAGGTCTGACCAGAGCAGAATACAGTGGTACTATTACTTCCCTTGATCATTTTTGTTGTTGTTTTTTCCTAAATAAAATAAATAATACGTACAAAACCAAAACCCAACTCGTATAGTGCTTATTGGCGGGGTTACATCAGTTCATAGGTGGCTTCCCCATGCAGCTTTCTGAACGAGGAAAAAGTAGAAATAGAAAATCAACATTTGCATTGATTGCAAAAAAAACCCCTTTTTAAATTCCTTGTGGAGTCATAGGCTTGGGGACACAAGGAATTCTACCAATTGTTGTGAGTTGCTCTAATCCTGTAAATTTGATCAGATGTAACAGCATATCATTTATTGCAGGTGAATTAATTAGGCCTGCCAGGACAAGGACCAACCATGGAGCGTAAAACAAAGGGTGGAATTCAGTGTCACACTATGTTGAACACTTTGTCTGTGCAAATGTATCATCTTGTTGACAATTGCCCCTCCCCCACTCTTCTGGGGGTTCTCCCAACCCCAACCCCAAGCGGTGGGAAGGGAGAGGAGAGGGGGAAGCCCCATTGCAGAAGCAGAAGCCCTTGCGCAGGCCTTCCATTGGCAAGAGTTTCACAACAGTTCAAAAAATGCAGCGCATAAGTACATTCTGTACCTGATATTTCCAAGCAGATCTTGAGAACCGTTCTGAGAATAGGTTGTTTTGGACTTGGAAGTCTGAGCTCATGTAACCAGATACAGGACTAATTCTGCCAAGGAGAATCATTCAAGAGGCAATTTTAAGCACGGCATTGTTAGCGCTACTGAATAAACCATAAAGTGGAGTTGAATTAAAAACAAAGCCATGGCCTTTCTCGATTGCACCAAATGTTGATCTAGTTTAGTATTCTGGTTTCAACAATGGCCGGTCAGATGTTTCTGGGAAGCTTAGCAGCAGGGAGGAAAGACAGCAGTCCTCCTTTTTGGTTTGCCTTCAGCATTTAGAGGAATTCTGCCACTGGAAACATGAAAGTTCTTTCAAGCTATCATGACTAGTCCCTGTTTCCTTGTGAATTTATCTAATTCTGCAGTCCTCAGTCTGGTTCCAGTGGAGACAATGGCACCAGGGAAACTGACCACATTTGTCCTCTTATCATCCTCGTCTCTACCTCCCTCTCTGTCCAAATTTTGAGGAGGACATGCCGCAAATAAATTACAGGTGTGTGTGTAGCAGACTTTGGGGGAAAGAAGGGTACAGATGGGCATTTTAAAAATTTTTATTAAATAAAAATAGGCAGAGTTCAGCTCTGGAGATCTCAAAGCAGCCCACCCTGTGAGCTATGTAGCTTTCTTAGCAGAAATAAGGGGAGAAACATGGAACAAAAATATACTGAGGAGGGGGAAACCGGTGGGTTGTTTTGAAGAAGCTTGTGCAAAGTTTTGGAAGGAAATGGCCAGAGAGAACAATTACTGTATTTTCCCGTGTATAAGACTAGGGTTTTGTTTGTTTGTTTTTAAACCAAAAAATTAGGTTTAGAATTGGGGCTCGTCTTATACATGGGTAGTGCTGAGGGGTGTTTTCTTGATTCGGAGTCCCCCAAAATAGGAGGCGCTTTATACATGGAGGCATCTTATACACAGAAAAATACGGTAAATTTGGATCGAGGGTGGAAGAACAGGCAGGGCTGGCTCATAGTAGAATGGTAAGGGATGCAGAGAAGTTTGGTAGTGTTTTCCTGGTAAAGCAAAAGCAAAAAAGAAAGGGGAAAGAGATATGCATTCCAGAGAAGAGTCAGTATAAGGAAGGGGCAATTGCAAAACCTCTCTGGCAATTGCAAGTGGGCAGGCGGGACCGGATAATGCCATTTTTAGTGATGATCCTTTGAGAGAGGAGACTTGCCCGTGAATAGAATCTCTGAAATTCAAAGCCGGCTAGTAGCAGCTTTGACTGGGGAATGATCCTGAGGTTTATTTCATTGGATGTGTCCACATCTGGAGCCCAGAATTCAACATGGTCCCAGAGTGAAGCATCACCTATGGTGGATATCAAGAGGTCCTCTCTAGGTCATGCTGGCAGACTGTGGTGCTGAGTTCTTCCATGACTGAAAACCAGAGTCCAGGCTGGCTTGAAAGTGTAATTGTGATTCCATTTACTCATCATACAAAGCTCAACCTGGTAAAATGCATACAACTTCATACCCCACCCCCTTTATTTTTGTCTCCCTCCCTTATTAAGAGGATCAAACCTTAACAAACCATGAATAATACTGATTTTTTTAAAAAAATCATTCATATGTGCATTCATATTTTCACTGTTATTTATGCAATTAGAACAAGACATTCTGTGCTTTTGAGCTGCAAATTAATCTTTGATCCTTTGTAACTTAGATTCCTGTGTCTTCCTGTTTTGTACAGAGTTAATCTGAAACTTTGAACCTTTTCTATCACATTGCCACGGTTGTTAATTAACAGGTATCTCCAAAGGTTAAAATCCATTTAGTGCAATTTCTCTTTTAGCTGTGTTTGCCTGCATGTTTCTCCCCTCAACTTTCTCCTGAAGAACGTTGCTTTAGAGCAGTTTGCTTCACTTTGCATCTTACTCAGGCAAATCTAGGATGTTTCCTTTCTGTCAGCGGACTAAGAAGCTGAGTTGTCTTCATGGAAATGGAGTTGTGTATTTCCCCAAAGTCATCTTCACAAAAGCCGCCCCTTATTCTGTGTGACTGCGTGACAAACATATGACACAAGTCAATTGCAGTAGAGTTGGTAGAGATTTACAATCCCATACATGCCTACTGAAAAGTAAGCTCCACTGAGTTTTATGGCATTCACCCCAGGAAAGCAAATAAACCAGGGAAATAAACCAGGATTCCCGGCTTAGCATTATGTCCATAGCTGCCAAGTTTTCGCTTTTCTCGCGAGGAAGCCTATTCAGCATAAGGGAAAATCCCTGTAAAAAAGGGATAACTTGGCAGCTATGATTATGTCCAAACTGGGGGTTGTGGTTTATTTCGGTCTAATAAACAATTATCAGTAACTGACTACGGCTTGTGGTTTACTGTGACCCAAACAACCCAGATTGGTGTTCATGGTAAACCATTAACTATGGTTGACTGTGATGTGCAAAAAGGCCCATTGATTCTAGATTCATCTTTAAAACTTTGGTCCCCAATATCTATCCATCTTCATTATGTCTGGTCAAACCTCAGTTGATAATTTTCTTTCACTTTTAATGGTTTCATCCTGCTAACGGCCAGCCCAAGATTTTCCAGTCAGTTTTAAAAAATATATTATTGTTTGTTATGTCTCTCAGTGCTAACCCACTTTTTCTCCCCAGCATGGAGGCCAAGCAGCAGAAACGACACTCAGCGTGTTAAGTCCACCCCACTGTCACAGTCAATAAAACCAAACACAACAAATAAACACAGTGGAAGCAACAAGTGAGGCCTTTTCACAGCTGGCCAAAAATAATATAAATGAGAAGCAGCTGAGTGAGAAAAATAATTGAGTTGGATTGGACTGGGGCCAAGCATTTTTAAAAGGCTTAAAATAACCCGCAGCTAATTGCCATAAAGAAAAGCCGAGTTAAAAATACAACCACAGATGGATGTTTGAGACAATTGGTATAATTTTCTTTAGATTTCAGAAGCTGATGTTGCCCCTTGGAAACTTTAAATAGACGGTTTCAAGTCAATAATTCTTTGAGTTTTGCAGCCCAGCCCTATGCATGCATCCTCAGGAATAGCTCCTACTGAGTTAAATGGTCTTACTTCCAAGTAAGTGACTAGGATTGCACCCATGTAGTGCAAACCAATGCATACTTACTCAGATGTAAGTCCCAGCCTGCTCAGTGGTATTCATTCAACTGTGGCAGCCTTTAAGTCAGGCACCCCCAAACTTTGGCCCTCCAGATGTTTTGGACTACAATTCCCATCATCCCTGACCACTGGTCCTGTTAGCTAGGGATCATGGGAGTTGTAGGCCAAAACATCTGGAGGGCCGCAGTTTGGGGATGCCTGCTTTAAGTACAACCCTATGTATCCTTACTTGGAAATACGGTTTTCTGTGCTCAGAGGGGATTATTCCTAGGTATAGAACTGCAGTCTGACAGTGCAATCCTATATTCAGAAGCAAGTCCCCTTGAGTTTAATGGAGCTTACTCACAGGTAATTGGGTGCAATATTACAGCCTTAGGAGTACAGTGGTGCCTCGCTAGACGAATGCCCTGTAAGACTAATTTTTCGCTTAACGTTTTGTGAAAAATTAGTCTAGCGAATTGCGGTTTCCCATGGGCAAAATAAAAAAAAAAATCAATGCATTCCTATGGGATTCGCTAGACGAATTGTTCGCAAATCGAATTGACTCACAGAACGAATTAAATTCATCTAGCGAGGCACCACGGTATGAGAATTATGACTGATAGCACAATCCAGTGCATTTACTCCAATGCATAAACCCCAGGGCATCACCCAGCCTATTTCCATCTCTCAACAGTTGGCCTAACAGTTATAGGTGCCAACTGCCTGGGGCCCTGGGAGCCTGAGCACCCACAAAATTCCCCACGAAGGGGCTGGGCATCCACAAATTTCGGTGCTAGGGCCATACAGCCCCAGGCACCCAGGGTTGCGGGGCCAAGCTGGCACTCCTGCTAACAGTTTAGCAATAACGGTCTTTATACAGTCTCTATATACCCTTTGTGGGTAGCTCAGCTGGCAGAGCACAAGACCCTTAATTTCAGTGCTGCAGGTTCGAACCTCCCGCTGGGCAAATAGATTCTTGCATTGCAGGGGGTTGGACTAGATGAGCTTAGTGGTCCCTTCCAACTCTTGAGGCAGGGCAGTATCTGAGGAACTGCCCCACTGTAGGCCACAGAAGCGTCTGCTGGCCTTTTAAGACCGCCGCAGAACTTTTGGTGTAGCAAGCTAACAGACCACTATTCGCTATCCTAAGCGGCTCTCGGGGGAGGAAGAGGCCCAATTCAATGGCCAAGCAGGCAGGCTGGGAGCAAATCTGGGTCGTGGCCAAATGCCATTCCTGAGGCTCACCCTGCTCCACACGTGCACCTGTCCCCGCAGCCGGGCCGATGGCGACCAGCGTTCAAAACTCCCATTGTTCTAGGCGCATTATTGCAACAGGGAATTTCATTAGCGTGAGCCTTTTCTGAGCTCCAGACACAGTACTGCGCCTAAGATTTCGGATGGAAGGAAAGGGAGGCTTTTTTCTGCCTCCCCACTTCCAGCTACTCTCTGAAGACCAGAGAAGAGACCCTCTTAAGAATGTTAGGGGGGTGGGCAGGGGAAGGACCAGACCCTGTGGGAAATGAACATAATATTTTATCTGCCGTACATTCATTTTCAGCACTGTATTTTTTTAAATTAAAAAAGTGTGCCTAGACATTCTGTGGTTGCGCCCATAACCTTAGGTCTGCCATATGTCCGGATTTTTCTGGACATTACCAGGATTTCAAAGGCGGAATGGACATGGGGGTGGTGGGGTTTCTGAAAAGTGGCATTTTGTCCTGGATCTTAGGCAAGTCAATTGAAAAATCACTTATTTTGGCATTCTTGTAAAGAAAAGTCCAATATTTTTTTGGTCTCCTGAAAGAAAAAGCTCAACAGTTTTGGGGTTTCCCTACAGAAAAGCTCGATTTTGGGGTCTTCCTTTAAAAAAGCTCAATAACTTTCGGGGTGTCCTGGTTTTTACTTTTTGAAATATGGCAACCCTACATAACCTAGGCTTAAAGTGCAATTTAGCGCCTAGCTTTCATATCTCTGTTTTTATCACTGATTGGAGCGTTCAGGTGCAGGCGCGGCGACGGGACCGGGCCAGCCAGCCAGCAAGCGCGTGGCAAGCTCCCCTTGCCGGCGGCCCTGTCGCGCGCCGCGCCTGCACCTGAACCTGAACCCGGGCACGCGCCTGGGTAGTGGGGGTGGGGGAAAAGAGGAAAAGGCGTCTCCCGGAATCACATGGGCTTCGCCGCCGGTGCCATTGGCTGCGGCCAATGCGCTGAAGGCGCTTGCAAGGGGGCAGAGAGAGCGGCGAAGGGGCGGCCGCGCGTCTTCCTCTTTTTCTTCTTCTTCTCGCCAAGGCCGAAGACGCGCTCCTGGAATTGAGGGGGGTGGGGTGTGTGCAGCCCGAGCCGGGGGTCGCCGCGGCAGCTGGGCTTCCTGGGGCTCCGCTTTGCCGCCTCTGCTTCTCCCCCTCTCCTCATGGCTCCGCCGCCGGAGACGGAGTGACCCACTTTTGAGGTGCGTAAAAGCGCGGCGCGTCTGGACATTTCCCGGCGCGCTTTGGCGCGCGGCGCCCGGGGGGTATCCCCGGCGAAACCGCACCGCCGGCGGTGCCGAGGGTTTTGCGCGCCCCTTTGCAACAGCCCTTGCAAGGCAGCTCGGTGCTGGTATCCCCGAAGGTAGTCTTTGGAGGGCCGAGGCCGGAAAAGAAAGGTTGCCCAACTTGGTTACTTGCAGCCTTATCCTCGGTACAGTACTTGCTGGCTGTGCTCGTGCAGGTAAGTAAGTGGGCGAAGGACCGCAGCCTTAGAAATAAAGTTCCAGGAGTGCCAAGTTGAAAGATATATTGGGGCAACCCCATCCCACATAATCGATCGCACGCACATCATTCGAATGCCAATGCCCATCAACTGTGGGGTGTCCCGGCTCCCTCAAATATTTTATTTTTGCGGGGAGATGGCGAAGAGATCTCGGTGGCTCCTGTGTAAAGTCTTGTTGAACCCACTGAGGTGTCACTTCTGAACAGACTGTCATATTGCTGCGCTTTAAGTGCCTAGTCAGAGGCGGGGGACCTCGTGCTTTTGTCGTTCAGTCTTTGCCTCTGTGCCGCGCGAGGTCTCTGTCTGCAAAAAATGATGCAGCCTCTCTTGTCCTCAGCTGAACTTCCGGCTGCTGCTAGGGCTGCGTGAGACTTCTAGAGTGTCACGGCTTATTTCATCGCCTTCCCCTTCTAAGAGGGCGAGGTTACGCATGCAGCATGCGAAATAATAAAGAGAAGAGTGTCTCTGGCAACGTGCAGAGTGTGACATCTCTTCCACAGCATAAAGACGCAGCCAGGACCGAGTACACAGGTTTCCAGCCTCGGCATTTACCTTGTCCTTTGCCGTTCTTGCAAATTAAAGGTGGGGAGGAAATTCAAATAGCCCGACCTTACTTTATGACTGCAATCAGCTTTATTTGCAAGATTAGAGCAGTTATAACAAAAATAAATGCTGCATGTTAAACAGCAGCCTTATACTCCAGATCACTGAACCCGATAGAAATGGAACGCAATTCCCCATCCCACTTTGTTTCAGAAAGTCAAACGTCCCAATTGGATTTGGAACCTTCCACCCCCTGGTTTAAATAGGCAGGTGTAAAGGAAGTGTTCTTTGGCATGCTTATTGGAAGGGGAAATGAGGAGCTGGTGTGAGTGGCCCCACAAGAGTAAGAAATGATGCAGATGCCTCCGAATGATGCATTACTGTATATCTAATGGGCCAAAGGAATCCAGAGCAGATGATGCTGGCTTGTGAGAAATGCTCAGAGCCTTTGCCACTTCACTAGGATATGATGCATCTTGTTACCAGATCTGATGCTTCCAGCTCATGCTGGCATTGTGCAGGGCAATTGGAATGCATCCAGCAGTTTAGCAAGTCCGCTGAAGCTGGGAAGGCTAATATACTGAGATTAAATTCCTTTGTGAAAGTCCTTTGTTCTCTCTCTCTCTCTCTCTCTCTCTCCTCCTCCTCCTCCTCCTGCCAATAGTGACTTGCCTCAGGGACATCCATAAATATAGCACAGAGAATAGAATCTGCAGCAGAGAGCAAAAAGGGGTAACTAATTTTGCAGCCGATATGAAAGAAATAATAATGATTGACTGGCAGGCAGGCAGGCAGGCAGGCAGGAAGGAAGGAAGGAAGGTGGGTTCATTTCTCCCTGGTTCAGTAACCTCTGCTGCAAGAGAACAGGAGGCAGGGCAGAGCTATGGAAGTGGGAATGCAAGGTGGTTAAGGGCAGAAAGCCTTTTGCCCTTTCATTAGGAGTTGCTCCATTACTGCATGGTTCCTTCCACCAGTCATTTATGCCATGGGAAACAATATGTTGTTCCACATTGCGAAAATAGGCACGTCAAAAGCTTGGTTCCAGTAGCCTGCCCACAATGTAGCTGGTTAATAGTGAATAAGTAGTCTCACGCCAAGCTGAAGTCTCAGGCCAAGCTATGCAAGTTCTTTACTCTTTCCCATCTTTTTGGGAGATAAAACACTGCTTAGTGTTATACCAACTAGAAAAGAGAAAGTTGAGAATTTCAGTATGAATTTCTGGCAGGATAAGATGTGCCTCTTGGATCTAATTTGACTTTTGGCAAGGCATGTAAGGTTTAGAAATATACTTATTTGCTAGGAGTTACTAGCATGTGATTGACAATCTGCGTTCAATGTGTCTGATGAGGATTTTCTTGGAAAGATTGAGGGTTTTTTAAAAAATGTCCTAAATTGATTGGGGTCTAATTTAGTGTGCTATTTGACTTGTATTCCCCACCCCCCGTCGCCCAAATAGTATTTGTAATACTTGGCTTTTGAGGGGTAGTTCAAGTGCTGTTTATGTAGTATAAATTATATCTATTTGAAGGTTTACTTGGAAATTATTTTGGAATACTTATTAAGTATTTTGGAATATGACAACTCAAGAGCATATACTTCCTTACATTGTTTAAAACTGGTTTTTTAAAATAATGTCGGCACTGAAAATTAAAGCACAATTTTTTGCATGCCCCAAACAGCTGTGTATTTATGTTTATGCATGCATCTTTCTAGGAATAGTCATGAGGGGAAATAATGACACTTCCAGGCTGCCCATTTGGCTGGCATTTGACAGAAAAAAACAAAGCAGCAGATGGAATGCTTCTTGCTCCACATCACTGGTGACTATAATTAATGTTGAGGTGCGGCTGGTGGATGTCTAACTATTCTGTAGTGCCATTTGTCCACCTTTGAGTGTGAGATTGTTTTTAGGATCTTTTTAAGGCTGTTTGTAAAGGCCTGCAAAAAAAAAAGATGAGAAGTTTGTGGGCAGCAGAAAGTCGGTGAAAAATGGCTGATGCAACACTTCTGTGGTGTTTGTACAGTGCCCCCCCCCTCATTGCAACACACGTGTAACCTAGAATACATACATTGGGTGAGATCAAATGTCGTCTTTGCTTGGGAAGTGGGGGAGCCAGCGTTGTTCTACAAGCTGAATTTTCTGCACAAGTTGAACTAGTGTTGCAGGAGAAAACAGCATCCGATAGGTTAACATGGTACAATACTTTCACAGCCAAAGCCGTCCATTGAATTTGGCTGTCACAAGCGGAATGGCTGTCGCTCTAGCAGCACTGCCAAAATAGAATCTTATTTGTTGACGTGTGGAGAAATTGTGCGTATAATTTTTATGGATGGAGTGCTCATACTGTGGGAGCTCTGTTCCCATAGTTATGAAACTTAAAACGGTTATGAAAGCAGATTTTTTTGTTTGCTTCTTTGTCTTTACTTCCCCAAACGGTCAAAAAGAGAAGGAAAGAGGACTTCTGGAGCGAGCAAAGAACAACAGCAAGCATGATTTCAAAAATACCAATAAGGGTGAAATTGTGTGCTGGAAATATAAGGCACAAACAGTCCTGGCTCCAGGATTTGGGGGCTCTTGAGCATGGCGCCGTCAATGAAGCCACTTCACCTGGAAAAATCGGAACCTGCAAACACAATTCTCTACGACTTTGTGAAGTTGAAATGATAGTCTTGTTAGGGCAGTGGATCCTGTGAAATGCCCCAACTTCCACCTTCTGAAGTTGGTTGTATGCATATTATGGTTTCTGAAACCCACTCTGAAAATTGTAGCGTAACCATTGTTGTAGTGTAACCATGGTATATTGTGGCTTTGTTCAATCTGATGGCTTCAGATGTTTTCGACTTCAACTCTCACCATCTCTTGCTGTTGGCCATGCCGACTGCAGAAGATAGGACTTGTCAACCAAAACATCTGGCTGGCATTAGGTTGGGGAAGGCTAGCCTGCAGGGACATTGCTACCATTTTTAAAAACTTCATATTTAATCATCTAATTATGACTACATAGCCATCATCTACATTGGTAGCAGTGAGCCACTTCATATCCTACTTGGTTCCCCCTCCCTTCCTTTAGCAGGGTGAATGGTTGGACTATCTGTAATTTAGCTAGATTAAAACACGACAAGGAACACCTGCTTGGATCCTTTTTCACCAAGATTCCCTGAGTTCCCAGAATTGTCTCTTTAGGAGCAACTTCAGGTAGTCGTTACCATAACAATTATGTGACTTGCTGTAATTTCAAGAACTGATCCCTGAATTTGCTTCTTTTCCTCTTCACTTATCTAGTCTTGTGCCTGTTAGATTCTGAGCCCTCCCACTTCCTTCCCAAAGCTGGGAAAATGCTAACTAGGCTTTGGGAAGGAGGCAGGAGGACTCTGGGACCCTGTCAGAGCCTTCACGCCTCCTTCCCAAAGCCCAGCATCTTGCTTACCCAGCTTTGGGCAGGCAGCCTGGGGTGGGGTGGGGGGAGAGCATCAAATGTTGCCGAGGGTCACCAAAAAAGGCCTTGAGGGCCACATGTAGCCCTCAGGCCACACATTGAACCACCCTGATATAGACTGTCTTATTTCTTTACATTATTGTTCATGTACAGTGCTTGGAAAGTTTAGGTGTTTAATGGATAATTAATAATAAAATTGCTTTTCACAAGGGCTTCCTTGGTAATGCTGCAACTCGTAAGATGTGTGGGCCACCCGGACAGGGCATTCTCTGTGGTAGCCCCTAAATTGTGAATCTCCCTCCCAGCAGAAATGCTTCTGGCTTCTTCATTATATAAGTTCCATACTATGCTGAAGACTCACTGCTTGACTCAGGCCTTGGACAGGTGGGATTTGTGTGTGTGTGGGGGGGGGGGATGCGTCTCTTTTGTTTTGGTCAATCTTCACTGTGCTGCTTTTCCTTGGAATTGCCTTACTTGCTTTTATAATTGCATGCACAACTGACTTACGTCTTTTATTTCCTTTTAATTGCTTGATTGTAACGCTGCAACAGCGTCCCGGTACCTCATAGCGAAAGGGGGGTGGGGGCGGGTGAGACATCTTAAAAACAATCAAACCTGCAAACTCGATATCCTTATTGAATTGCACAGGTTTCCGCCTTTAAAGACGTCCTGAGAATTTGTTTTTTTTTATAAAAAAAAATTGGCGCAGGCTTCATAAAACAACACCAACCCTGAATTGAAGACTTTCGTCATCTCTGGTGAAGTGGTTTGCTTTAAAAGTCACTGTTGCCCTGAAGAGTCTAGAAGTTCTCCTCCCACCCACTTCCCCCCCTCCTTTCTTTGTGACTCCCCCCCCCTTCTCCTTGATTGCATCTGCTGTTTGGTCATTTTCCCTTCTCACTCTGTGGTGGGTTGCGAGAGGAATTTCTTGCCGTTTCAGAATCCTTAGTCATTGCTCACCCTGGCAGCTGCAAAACAACCCTCTTCCTTGTTACTACGTTACTAGCTTCTTCTTGTTGTTAACGTGCTTTACCAACCCCAGGAGAATTGTCTAGCCCTAATCCCCGAAGATTAGACGGGGTCTTGAGGATTTAGGCTGTGCCTGGACTGATGAACAGCCTGGTTTTATTTTGCACAGGTTTTTATTGCAGAGTTTACTTATGCCGCCCATTGTGTTTGTGTGTGTTTTCTTCCCTTGTTCGGGTAATAGTGTCTCCCCCCCCCCAAACTATGCACTAATGTTTACCAGGATCTGTAGGAGGCAGAGGAGATTTGATCATTTGCTGCTCCCTGATCAGAAGATCATTTTGACCCGTGAAGCCCTAACTGCATATTCACTTGACTATCTGATCCGTACACAGTTTTAATAATGAATGGCATTTAGCTTATTAATATTGGATATTGGTATGCGTGCTGTGTTTTATCCCATCCAGGAGCCTCGCGAATCAACACTTTAAAAGACACTGACAACTTGGCAGTATAGATAGACCACGCAGCAACCAACAGAGGCAGCCCATTTGCAAAACAAGCAAACGAACCTTATTGCTCTCCCATATTCACGATCACAAAGCATCTGTGCTATGCTGTATGCAAGTTGGTGCTCATGGAATGGGCATAAATATGGCTGCAGTAGCCACAATTCCATTATTCGGCATTTGCATCCTGACATTTTCATTCCTTGGGAACTGGAGGGTTCTGTCTCCGTCCGAGCTATTTCCAGATGTTCAGAGCACAATTTGTGCAGGGCAGATGAACATCACGGTAGTGCCAAATCGACACTGACAGGCAAGCTGTGCACAGAGATGTAAAGTTTTTACCTGCACATAGCTTCAGGTGCTCAATATGAAATTACCTTCCTGAAAAGTGTTGGAATCAAGCCTTTGCAGAAGTTTTAAGTGTGTGCTTCAGTGTGGCACCTGATTGCAGGATACCTCATTCTCTCATGTTGTTTGGGTGTGCGGGGTGTTAGGGGAGAGGTAGTACCTCTGGTGGGGGACACATCATGTTCCTTCCAGGGTGGTTTGTCCACCTTTGGTCCCCACCTTACACTCAGGTCTCGCCTGTGGCTTGTAGAAGCTGTCAGCACGCAACAGCAGCTGCATCCTGGGAACGGCTTCCATTGGCCAGCTACACCAGGTGAGGGTAGCCAATGGGTCTGAAATGCTTGGTAAGTTAGGGACTTCCTCTGCATGCGAAAACAGCCTCTGGCAGATTGAGCAGACAAGACCAATAGCGAGTCCAGCGGTCAAGAAGGTTGTTTCTGCAAGTGCTGTAGGGGGAAGTGAGGGGCAAATGGGGCTTGTCATCCTGGGAAGGTAGCCCATCTAGGACAGGCGTCCTCAACCTCGGCCCTCCAGATGTTTTTGGACTACAACTCCCATGATCCCTAGCTAGTAGGGCCAGTGGTCAGGGATGATGGGAATTGTAGTCTCAAAACATCTGGAGGGGCGAAGTTTGGGGATGCCTGGCGTAAACCGTACACAAATCCAGAGTGGAGTCTGGTTGGATGGCGCCATGTACGCCTCCTTCCAGCAACTCCCGTAGCCAAGAAGTTATTTATTAAGTGTTTGGGACAAGTACATACATAATCTATCCAGTTAAATTTCACATAGCTGCATTGATGCATGGACTTTGCTTTCGTTAGAGTAGTATGTTAGATTCCTTTGAGTTGTGGGAAACGTCCACAATGTCATCTGTCCAAATTATAAAATGGATATGTGAACTCAAGAGAATGTCTACCCGGTAGGGAACCTCCATGGTCTGAATTTTTTACAGCTGAGATTATATATTTGAGAACTACGGTAGTTGATCAAGTCAAAATAACGAATATGTGGTGAAGAGATTGGCATTCATTCCAAAGTTCAGTAGAAGTGGTCTGAACATTTATTTGCTGCATTCTGAGGCGTTCTTTTTCCAGGGCAGGAAAAAAAAAACATGTTCAGGCTGCTCCCATCCATCTTGGAATGTCTGCCTTGTCTTGTCTTCACTTCACTCTTAAAAAGTTTTGAAAATATGCTGGGTGGGTGAGCTCATAAATTTTGGGTTTTATTATTATTATTTTAGAGTTCAGGGAAATGGAGGAAGTCAAGAATTATATGATTGACTGAAGACCTATCTGAAATGGATATGGGATCTATTTGGTAGTACAGTAATAACTCCTGATATATATATATTCATTGTTGGGTCCACTGCAGGAGGAGGAAGAAACTGCTGACTCCAGAACCCTGCTGCTGCTCCCACCCACCCCATGGCTGCTACTTACAGTGCAAAATGCCTGTTGACTGCATTCATTCAGCCTCATTTAGCCCCAACTTCTGCACAGTGTGTCCAGGTGTTTGGAGGAATTAGGGCGCATTAATCTCATATGTTTACTGTGGAATAGTGTTCTGTGGATAAACAGGGCCGCTTAAGTTGTATCTTAGCCGCTTCTCTTATGATGACACCACCAAAATGCTCAAGCAGGCAAGTTACATAAGTACCTAGAAGCAGATGAGCTTTCCTTGTACTGTATTGCAAATAGCTGCTGTGGGGTGCAGGTTCCTGTGGTGGCGGCAAAGGGTTAAAGCTCCCCTTCACTTATCATGCTGGATGTTGGTTTTGGAAAGAAAGCCAGCCATGCAAGGCCAAACTGTTTGACACTTCTCGTTTGGCCCTTAGCTACCTTACATTTATTTCCTCCTCACGCCAGCCCTGTAGCGCAAATAGCACCCTTTGGGGTGGGTGTGAGTGGTTCTGATTAGCACCAAGGGTTAAATGCTCATTTGCCCAGCACCATTGCTTGGTTCATGTTGGCAACCTCCTGCACTTGCATTTCAGTAATAAGCCATATAACCTTGGAATAGCTCAGTCGGTAGAGCACGAGACTCTTAATCTCAGGGCCATGGGTTCGAGGCCCATGTTGAGTGAAATATTCCTGAATTGCAGGGCGTTGGAATCGATGACTCTTGTGGCCCCTTCCAACACATAGAATGATATTCTGTGAAATGTTGGGAAATGCAATCTCTGATCTCCATGCCGTGTGTTGTTTGGCCCTCCCAGAAGATGCATTGATTACAGAGCTTTATTTTTTGGTTGGGAGCGTCTGCTATAACTGAACTTTGTTGGAGAACGTCGTCAGCAGTGTTGAGCTTTTAACTGTGAAGAATCTTCTCGTGTTTTTGGCACAGATTTGCCTCGCAAGTTAAGTTGGCAGTCCGGTGCTGCAAGTCAGGCTCATTTCCACATCACTAATTTTAACTGACGTGGCCTCTCTCTCCCTGTCATGCCAAAAGTTGCTTTCATACAAAGGAATCAAAGGTCCTTTTGAAGTGCGGCACCCCTGTGTTCTTTGCGGCGGCATTTTCCAGGTCTTGCAAACTGTCAAAGGGGACGGGCAGCCAAACAGCTGGGGAAGTCTGCCAGAGAGGACCTTCATCTTGCAACGGTGCAAAAGCTCTAGGGGTCTGAAAAGTTCTTTGAGGAAGTAGGTTATATCTCTTGGAAGTTCCTGGAGAAGAGTAGGCAAGTTATTTTGCCATTCATCTTTCAAGGAACAGAAAAACCAGTACAAAATAAGCGCCGTTGCAACAAGTCTCGCTTTGACAGGATTCAGGAAAACTGCCTTCCGTTTTAGTATATTAATGAGACTAAGCCTTAGCTTATGCATTGCCGCCTGCAACTCCCTATTTCTTTACCTGACTCCTTTTTCACAGATGAGAAGAAAGTTTTGTGGGGAAAGAAGCTTAAGCCTTGGTGGCTGCAAGGAAGATATATAAATTAAAACAGATGTTGACAGTATATTTTTTGAAGTGAATATTTGATGCGTTGACTCATTTATGCCATGCAGCCCTATTCGTGACTTAAGATCTAGGAAGTACAGGTGAGCTATCTATTTAGGACTGCGAAGATCATATCAAAATACCCTGAGCTAGAAGGCTACCAATAGTTTGGTATATCTGATGAATGGCGGTAATTTTTTAAAATCTCCACACCCATTTTTCTGCCTGGACACTGAGGTCCAGCGCCGAGGGCCTTCTGGCAGTTCCCTCGCTGCGAGAAGCCAAGTTACAGGGAACCAGGCAGAGGGCCTTCTCGGTAGTGGCACCCGCCCTGTGGAACGCCCTCCCATCAGATGTCAAGGAAAGAACAACTATCTGACTTTTAGAAGACATCTGAAGGCAGCCCTGTTTAGGGAAACTTTTAATGTTTAATAGATTAATTATTGTATTTTAATATTCTGTTGGAAGCCGCCCAGATTGGCTGGGGAAACCCAGCCAGATGGGCGGGGTATTATTATTATTATTATTAATAATAATAATAATAATAATAATAATAATATCATCACAGTTCTGGATTTATTTGTGTCCTTATTCCATAAAACCGGTGCAACTTCTCTTGTTGCACAGTGGTTTTTGAATTTATAACAATGACGGCCAGAAACTTTATTTCTGAAAACTGCATTTGTTGGTGTTCCAACAAGCGCTATTGAAAAGTATCTTGGGAGCCTCACGATACCTCTGAAGGCAATGGAGTGAATAGAAGGCTTCAGAATATTCCCTGGTAGATGCTAATCCAGCAACCTCCAGCTACGTTACTTACTCTACTGTAGTTTAAGACATTGGCCGGTTTGGCATGTTATATTAAACCATAGCTAATGTTCAACAGCGGTTTAATGTTAAAGAGCAGTGTGATGGTTCTGCTCAAAAGTCCCATCTTTGCTCCTCTCTCAGCTTCTGGCTGTGCCAGGAGCAGCAAACAGCAGGCTTGTTGTGCTGTCCGAACCTGGGCTCATGGTTTGTTCCTCTCCAAAACAAACCATGGAGCGACCAACGTTTGTTCTTGGCTTACTGCTCATAGATTGTTGGGGAGGGGGGAAGAAACCATGAGCTGGGTTGGCACAACACACCAGGCCGAGGCTTGTGGTGGCTGTTCCCAGCAGGAGCAGGAGAGGAGCGGAGCCGGGAGTTTTGAGCAGCTTGCACCAGCATGCTGCTTGTTCATGTGAACACCATGGTTAACTGTAGCTTAATGCAGGGTGGAGAACCTTTCGCTCCCATCAATCCCAGCCAGCATGGCCCATGGCCAGGGATGATGGGAGTTGTAGTTCAGCAACATCTGGAGAGCCAGATGTTTTGATGTGACATTTGAACAGGCATCCCCAAACTCGGCCCTCCAAATGTTTTGGGACTACAATTCCCATCATCCCTGACCACTGGTCCTGTTAGCTAGGGATGATGGGAGTTGTAGTCCCAAAACATCTGGAGGGCTGAGTTTGGGGATGCCTGCATTTGAACATGGCAAAGTGCAAGGATTTATGTTTGTGCAGTGTGCCCTCTCTGTCCCTCCCTCCCTCCCTCTCTCTGTGCATGTCCTCTTCAGATCTGCTCCAGAAAGTTGGGGGAACCCCCATAACAGATTTAAGGAGACGGAGGAAGTCCTGTGGCACAAACATAAATCCTCGCACTGACAGGACAGTAACTTAGTGCTCTGTTGGATATAATCTATTTATTTGGGGAGTATATCGTTGTTAGTATCTGTCTGTCTCGAGTGTGTCTGCAGGGATAAGGCCAAACAGCTGGATTAGCAGAACTGAAGTGACCTCCCCGGGGCACAAGCCTGGGCAGTGTGTATGGAAGTCCTTGGCTGCCCAAACGGCAAGCCTCCCCCCCCCCACACCCCCAGCCTCAGCCTTGCTAATATGGTTCAAAAGAAAGCAGAGCAATACGTTTGGCACCAGCTTGTCAACAGGAGTTGCCGGAAGGAGGCGTACAAGGCGCCACTGTAGTTTTAGGGACTTCACTCCAGATTTGTGTAGGGTTTACTCCTTAGCCTTTTCTTCTCCCAAAGGTATCTTACAAGGCAGTACAGGTTTAGGATCAGCCTCATCTGCAAAACTTCCTTACATCAATAGTATGATTTAAAAGGTCCACCAGAGGTTGTATTTTCTGCGTCAACTAAGGAAATTTAAATTGCCCCAGAAAGTGTTGATCCAATTTTACAGAAGCATCATTGAAACTGTTCTCTGTAATTCTATTACTGCTTGGTATGGTACAGCCTCCAAGACAGACAAGAAAAGGCTCCAACGAGCTGTAAGAATTGCAGAAAGGGTAATTGGTGCCAGCTTGTCTACAATAGAGACAATCTATGCTACCAGAGTTAAGAAGAGAGCAGAGAGAATTGCAGCAGAGCCTTTACATCCCTGCCATCATCTGCTAGATTTACTCCCGTCGCTACAGGTCTTCATATACAAAATTGGCCAGGCACAGGAACAGTTTTTTCCCTTGTGCCATTAAATTGTTAAATTTGTAGATGTGCAGCTGAAGGGGAGGTCAATTATGGGTGGGTTTCTTTGCTTATTTGTATTGTGAGTGGAACAGTGTGTGTATGTTTACATTGCAATGTAGCCGAAACAAATTCCAAGTATGTTGGAAAATGTACTTGGCCAATAAAAAATTATTATTATTATTATTATGAATAAACATGCATAACATTGTGCTTTAATGTTATCTTATGTGACTTCTATATAGTGAGATCACGCAGGATCTCGAAGCATGAAAAATTAAGTGTGAAATGTTGGGGCATTCCACTTGTCTCATCACTGGGTTTGTAGATCAGCCTGTAACATTGGTCTTTATCTGCCATTTACCTACTCTATCTTTTATTGATATCTATAAAATTCTGTGTGTACATTAAGAAGTTTCTGGTGTCCTTTTACATTTGCTTTTGTTCTTTTGGTTCAGCAATGTTAACCTGGATTTTGCTACGGTGATTAGAAAAAAAGAAGTTGCATTTGAGAGAACGCGATTTGTATAAGCATCGCTTACAAGGTTGACCATGGCCATAATTTCTGAAAACACTCTTTTGCTCATGGTTAGCACCTGAGCGTATCCAATTTCACAAGAGCAAATCTATTGAGGTTGTTTTCATTTGACTGTCTGTCTATTCTTGGAATGTCTGAAATGTCCCAACATCTGCCGACAGTAAATTGTGCATGCATGGTTTTCAACATTGACCTCAGATCACAAACAAGAAGTACAGTGTAAGAATCTATTATAATATTGAACAAATACCGGTAAATTGTTCTAAAAACAAGAGAGCAGAAAAGAAAACATCCCTTAACACTATCTGTTAACATGCGGTTTTGGGGTGGGGTTTTTTTTGCTACAGATTTTACATTGGCTCCTTTTAATCAGGTTGCTTGAATGAACATTTGCGTCGTGTTAATTTGGAGGTTAGTGATTCCCGCCCCATCCCCAGCTAAAAGCTCATTATGTGGAACCATTGTTTTTTGTTGTATACCTGGTTAGGGTAGGGATTTTTCTGGCCTGGTAAGTAATGTTCTAGGCAAAATTATGCAGTCTCTTCTTACTGAAAAACATGTTTTCATGCCTGTTTAGTATTAAAACACCCGTGTGCTGAGTCACATTTTCTGCATGCATTCCCAATTGGCTTCATAAACATTCACAGGGGATCGAGATTTCATGCTTAATCCAGCAAATATTTAAGCTGCGAAAATGGAACTCTTCATATGTCCCACCACATTTGTATTGCACAAACTGGTAAGCACATTGTTACCTACTTTATGTGGAGATCCCTTACTTTTGGTCAGTGATCTGAGGAACCACCTCTCTCTCTCTCTCTCATCTCTAGCTCTATCATCACTAGTTCAGTTGGTAGAACATGAATCTCTTAATCCCAGGGTTATGGGTTTGAGCCCCACATTGGGCAAAAGATTCCTGCATTGCAGGGGGTTGGACTAGATGAGCGTTGTGCTCCCTTCCAGCTCTACAATTCTTTTATTATTCTGTGAACTTGTGCCCTGTTTGCCTAATGCGTTGTTGCCATTATTGCTTTTCTTCCAAAATACTGAATGCATAATTCATCCAAAATTAATACCTCTCCAATTAATTCCAAAGGGAAAATTTAAGAACACATTTAATTCTTTGGAGAGGTTAAAAGTGTTTCACCTTGGCTGGATTATGCCCTGTGATTTAGCGCTTTCCCCGTATCATTTGACAAATGATCCTATGCCCATGATTGGCAAAACCAGATTCCCTTCTTGGTTGTGGATAATTCAGGCAGAATTGAAGAAGAAAACCATGAAACAACTAAAAGGAAGGAGGCATGAAATCACTACTAATCGTTCCCTTGAATTCATGCTGACTTGTTTTTAAATCACAGAAGAGAAATAGTGTAGCATGCCTAGAACTAATTCTGGCTGCTTGTTTTAGCAACAGACCATTACTTTAAGTCAGCGCTGCAGCGGGGTGCAGCTGGTTCTCAGTTGGTTAGACCATTGTGCTGACAATGCTAAGGTTGCAGGTCCGATCTTCATATGGGACAGCTGCATAGCCTTGCATTGCAGGGGGCTGGAACTTAGTTGATCCTCAGGGGCCCATTCCAACTCTAAAATTCTACAATTTTGTGATAAAAATGCTGTAGCTGCCGTCACGGCATGTCTGCCATTGACAGCAAAAGCAGAGGTGACAGTACTCTGTATCAGTGACACACACACAAAAGAACTGGTTAAAATGATGCAGGTCTGACAATGGGGACTGTCCCCCAGATTTAAATTGATTGTTGTTGTGTGTGTGGTTTTTTTATTATAAAAAAATGAAATTTCTGATTCTGGGTGTGTAAAAGCTGTGAAGAACGAGAAAGCAAGAAATAGCTCAGTTGCAGCGTTCGAAGCTCCCGTTGTTCTAGGCGTGTTTTGTGACAGAGAATTTCATTAATGCAAGCCGTTTCTGAGCTCTGGGTGCAGTACAGTGGTACCTCGGTTTAAGAACAGCCCTGTTTACGAACTACAATATTCAGTTCACGAACTCTGCAAAACCGGAAGTAGTGTCCCAGTTTGCAAACTTTACCTCGGTCTAAGAACAGAATCCGAACGGTGGAAGGGCACTGGTGGCGAGAGGCCTCATTAGGGGAAGCGCGCCTTGGTTTAAGAAAGGCTTCGGTTTAAGAACGGACTTCCGGAACGGATAAAATTAGTAAACTTAGATACCACTGTACTGCGCCTAAGATTTCAGAATTAAAATTGCTACTGCTGGAAGGAAAGGAAGACCCTTTTCTGCCTCCCCACTTCCAGCCACTCTCCAAAGATTGGAGAAAGGACCCTCATAAGAATATTAGGGGTCGGGGGCGGCCAGGGGAAGTATGGCTTTGGTTTTTTTTTTTGCAGTCTTCAGATGAGGACTAGACCATGTAAAAAATGAATATAAGATTTTAGCTGCAGTTCGTTCATTTCCAGCTTTGTATTCTTCTTATAAAAAAAGCACACCTAGACATTCCATCATTGTGCCCCTAACCTCTGTTTAAGGTGCCGTTTAGCTCCTAACTTTCATATCTCAGTTTCGAACACTGCTCAGTCGGTAAGAGCAGGAGACTCTTAATCTCAGGGTTGTGGGTCTGGTCTGCGGGAGTAGCAGGCCCGCCTAAGGACATCAGGACCAGGGGCAAGATGGTGGTGTGGAAGCAGGAACGGGGTCCGAATGGTGCAGGGCTGAGGGTCCAGCAGCAGGCAGTCGCAGGGTCAAGGAACCGAAGGTTGGGGAGCAGGGCGTCACAGAGGCGAGGGCCTGAGGGTCAAGGAGCAAGGCGGAGGCGAAGGTCTGGGAGTCGAGGAGAAGGGCGCTGGCAAGGCGAAGGTCCAAGGAGCAAGGCGAAGGATCAAGGAACAGGAGGCCAGACATAGCAAGGTAGAGAACGCGTTGCTGTGGCAAAGAGCTGAAGGGAAATGCTGAGCTTTTATCCCTCCCAGCTCTTGCCACCAGGTGCAGTGAGTTGTCAAGTGGCCTCACCTGAGTGGCCACTCCTTGCTTCTTCAGCACAAGCTGAGGCAGGCCCTAGTCCTGCAAAGCACCACAGGCCCCAGAGCCCGACTCCTGCCCATATTCCTGACAGTGGGTCTGAGCCCCACGTGGGAAAAAAGATTCCTGCATTGGACTTAGATTACCCTTGCCATCCCTTCCAGCTCTATGATTCTGTGTGCTAGCATCTGCTGTCTATACTGCGGGTGAGATCAGATAAGGTAGATCTGTGAAAAGGGAATGGGTCCAAAGATGATTTTCAAGCGAAAGGCAATCATAATACCGTGGCAGAGGAAAGGGAACGCAGGGTGGCTGAAAAAGAGCAGCCTGCCATGTAATTATGCACACACTTACTTTGCAACATTTATTGCATTGGGATGTTGTGACAGCCCTTTGCGTGGACGGCTTCTAAATGAAATTCTTAGAGGATAAGTCTAGTGGCAGCTACTCGCCATGAGAACTAAACGGAGCCTCCTTTTTTCCAGAGGCAGTGTGCCTCGTCTGAATGCCATTTGCTGGAGGCAAATACCACAGGATGGCTGCTCCCTCAAACGACTCTGACCTTTCTTCCACGCTGGCTCTTAAATGGGACTGCTGCTTCCTTCAAATCCCTCCTCCAATTTTAACCTTTCGTATAAAGCCTTTGGCACAGCTCCCCAGTTCCCAAGCCGCGCTGCATTTTTATGCCTGTGAACAAGCCCATATAACTGAAACAATTGCACAGTCCTTTCCCATTTTACCGTTCCCTCCTTTTCCCTCGGTTTCTCCTGTGTTGGGTTTTAGATTGCAAACTGCCCTATTCCGCTTCTTAAATTGATGGTGGCATATTAATCTTTTGTCGTGCTCTCTCTGCTTGCGGACTTCCCAGCTGGTGTGTCTGGTCTCTACGGGGTCTTTTGTCCAATCCAGCAATGCAGTTATGTGTGGTTCTGTGGACGATATTGGACCTGTCCCATTGTAACCTATATTTCTGATATGGTGTGTGCTACTCCCATTTTTCAGTTTAGAAGATGCATACAGTGGTAAACATGGTTCTCAAACTTAGTCCGTTCCAGAAGTCCATTCCAAAACCAAAGCGTTCCAAAACCAAGGCACATTTTCCTATAGAAAGTAATGCAAAAGGGATTAGTCCGTTCCAGACTTTTAAAAACAACCCCTAAAACAGCAATTTAACATGAAGTTTTACTATCTAACGAGACCATTAATCCATAAAATGAAAGCAATAATCAATGTACTGTACTTTAAAATAAATAAGACAGTATTGTAGATGATAAAAATTAAAATTAATTTTTTTTCTTTCATGCACTGATGAGTCATTGTTTGGATGGGGGGCTTTTATCCATTTCTGCAGTCACACAATCAATCAATCAATCAATCAATCAGTAGCTGAACTGGGTTCCACACAGTCACAAAAACAAATTAACCAATAAAGTCTCAAAAACAAAAGTGGCACACTTAATCCGTTCCGGAAGTCCGTTTGACTTTTGAAATGTTTGAAAAGCAAGGTGCAGCTTCTGATTGGTGCAGGTGCCCCGGAAACAATAGCCGACAGCTGCATTGGACGTTCAGCTTCCGAAAAACGTTTGAAAACTGGAACACTTAACTTCTGGGTTTTAAGACGTTTGACAACCAAAGCGTTTGAATACCAAGGTGTTTGAGAACCAAGGTACCACTGTATAGCTAAATATTGGTGTACGGCGATGGCACTGCTGACCCCCTGATCTAGCCATTTTGTGTTTTCTTCTGAGTCAGGTGATTTACCCACGTCAAAAGCAACCACCACCCTCCCTCAAAAATACCGAGCTGTTTTAATTCTGTAGATAGTGAAATAGGGACCCAGGTGGCGCTGTGGGTTAAATCACAGAGTCTAGGGCTTGCTGATCAGAAGGTCGGCGGTTCGAATCCCTGCAACGGGGTGAGCTCCCGTTGCTCGGTCCCAGCTCCTGCCCACCTAGCAGTTCAAAAGCACATCAAAGTGCAAGTAGATAAATAGGTACCACTCTGGCAGGAAGGTAGACAGCGTTTCCGTGTGCTGCTCTGGTTCGCCAGAAGCGGCTTAGTCATGCTGGCCACATGACCCAGAAGCTGTCTGTGGACAAATGCCGGCTCCCTCGGCCTATAGAGCGAGATGAGCGCCGCAACCCCAGAGTTGGACACGACTGGACCTGATGGTCAGGGGCCCCTTTACCTTTAGATAGTGAAATACATTTGGGGCAAGCTTTCTATGGCCTGAGGCACACACAGTGTGGCTACCACATAGAGCCTGTCTTTAATTGCTACCCACGGTCTCCATGCAGCGGACTAGTCAGGTTCAGCAACCCACTAGACACATCAGATTCTTTTATTTTCCAAAATTTATTTCACATCATGCCATTGTCCCATCTTCTCCACTGCCCCCACCCCAAAATAAATTGGTGGTATGCAGAAGCCCACAAGATCTACACAGTAGGCTATGGCTTGCAAACTGCTCCCTCCCTCCTCACCCGCAAAACCCACAAACAATTGAGATGCCTTTAAAAAGCAAACTCTTTTTAAACGGCAGTGTTGTTTATGTAATGCATCAGCCTTCCGCCCCACAACACAAGTTTTTTTGTTTCAAAACCAGTTGAGTGTGGAACGA
Organism: Zootoca vivipara; assembly: GCF_965207765.1. Lineage (NCBI taxonomy): Eukaryota > Metazoa > Chordata > Lepidosauria > Squamata > Lacertidae > Zootoca > Zootoca vivipara. The sequence continues at coordinate 24,598,478 of NC_142590.1, read as the reverse complement.
GATTTACTATTGATTGTTTATCTAGTGGGATGTCCTTAAATAAACAGTTCTGAATAGCGAAAAACTCGATTTCTACTTTGCATTTTAAGTTCTTGGCACACAAGAAGCACAAGGAAGGAAACTCCCTTTTAGTAGTTGCTCAGATTACACCTGGAGATATATAGGAATCAGATTTCCTTAATATACCGTTTGAACCCCCCCCCCGCGCCCTTTCTGGGAAGTACTTGAATCAGCAGTTTGTGCAAAGCCAGCCGCTTTAGGATTAATAATAACCACTGCGGAGAGCAGAAGAGAATTTCTCTGACCCAAAGTACTTCGCTCAGAAAAAGTATTGTATATAAGCAAATACCTGGGAACAATTGGTTTAGTCTTCCTTCGAGTGTGTGTGATTGCAACCAATGATTTCAGTTGGTAGGAATTCTATAACTCTACGAGGTTGACCTCTTAACGCCCCTCTCTGGCTTCTCTAAACGGTGACCTTTGGCCATTTCCAGGAGGCCTTGTAGAAAAATGGACTTGGACTTCAGCACCACTGAGGGGTTTGTAAGACATGCCTTTTAGCAGAGCAAGAGCTCGTGATACATTCATCTTCTTCCCACAATGCACACGCTTTTACAATCGTTGCATCAGATGAGATTTGTGTCTCCTCCATGTCCCTTTCTCTTCTGATGTGAGGTGAGTGGAAGTTTGGACAGGGCCTTCTTTGCAATGGGACCCCAGTAGTTGAATGCCTTCCCCAGGGTGGCTCGCCTGGTGACAACTCTCTGTTTTTTGCTTTTAATTTGCCAAAGCATTTTAGTGCAAGTTCTCGGATCGGCGGGGTTTTATGCTGGGGTTCTTCTGTCGGTTTTGGGTTATGCTGCTGTTTTTAAATAATGTTTGTGCTTTTAAATTGTGCAGTGCTCTGAGAGCCTCAGCGCAAACAGCCCTTTAGAAATATTTGTAAAAACAAGCTTGTGAATACTCCATCACTGCCATGAAGTATCTTTGATTTATGTATCATCAACATCCAGAAATCCAGAAGTGCAAGCTGGATTTCGAAAGGGCAGAGGAACCAGAGACCAAATAGCAAACATGCGCTGGATTATGGAGAAAGCTAGAGAGTTCCAGAAAAACGTCTACTTCTGCTTCATCAACTATGCAAAAGCCTTTGACTGTGTCGACCACAGCAAACTATGGCAAGTTCTTAAAGAAATGGGAGTGCCTGATCACCTCATCTGTCTCCTGAGAAATCTCCATGTGGGACAAGAAGCTACAATTAGAACTGGATATGGAACAACTGATTGGTTCAAAATTGGGAAAGGAGTACGACAAGGTTGTATATTGTCTCCCTGCTTATTTAACTTATATGCAGAATTCATCATGCGAAAGGCTGGACTAGATGTATCCCAAGCCGGAATTAAGATTGCCGGAAGAAATATCAACAACCTCAGATATGCAGATGACACAACCTTGATGGCAGAAAGCGAGGAGGAATTAAAGAACCTTTTAATGAGGGTGAAAGAGGAGAGCGCAAAATATGGTCTGAAGCTCAACATCAAAAAAACCAAGATCATGGCCATTGGTCCCATCACCTCCTGGCAAATAGAAGGGGAAGAAATGGAGGCAGTGAGAGATTTTACTTTCTTGGGCTCCTTGATCACTGCAGATGGTGACAGCAGTCACGAAATTAAAAGACGCCTGCTTCTTGGGAGAAAAGCAATGACAAACCTAGACAGCATCTTAAAAAGCAGAGACATCACCTTGCCGACAAAGGTCCGTATAGTTAAAGCTATGGTTTTCCCAGTAGTGATGTATGGAAGTGAGAGCTGGACCATAAAGAAGGCTGATCGCCGAAGAATTGATGCTTTTGAATTGTGGTGCTGGAGGAGACTCTTGAGAGTCCCATGGACTGCAAGAAGATCAAACCTATCCATTCTTAAGGAAATCAGCCCTGAGTGCTCCCTGGAAGGACAGATCGTGAAGCTGAGGCTCCAATACTTTGGCCACCTCATGAGAAGAGAGGAATCTTTGGGAAAGACCCTGATGTTGGGAAAGATGGAGGGCACTAGGAGAAGGGGACGACAGAGGACAAGATGGTTGGACAGTGTTCTCGAAGCTACGAACATGAGTTTGACCAAACTGCGGGAGGCAGTGCAAGACAGGAGTGCCTGGTGTGCTATGGTCCATGGGGTCACGAAGAGTCGGACACGACTAAACGACTAAACAACAACAACAACAATCATCAACATCGGTATTGTTTTGTGTGTAAATGCGTCCTGACCCAATTCTACTGGAATTTGCCCAAAATGGACCCCTGTAAAGTGCCACACACAGTGCTCCCCCCCCCTAAAAAAAGTTTAGGGGCACTCTCATTTGGACTCAATAAAATCACCATTTTTAAGTTCAAATCGGGGGAAATAAATACAATAAATGGACAAAAGTACAAAGATTCACAAAATGTTTAGGGGTATGCATACCCCCAGGGGAAAAAGCACTGGTCACATGTTCATACATTATATGGTACGTGGCTGAAACAAATAAACAAAAAAGGGAAATTATTGCAAATTATTGCAAAGTTTTGCTCACCAGTCTTCCTAACTTTTGGTTTAAATCTGTTATGTCTGTCTTAGTTTCCTCTGTTTCTTTCTTGCTCCCCTGCGTCTATTTTGGATTGTAAGCTCCTTTGCGTAGGAATCCATCAAACCCATTCTCTGTCCTGCATCATGTACATAGATGACGCTATATGAATAAACAATAGGGCCACAACTTTTCTACTCATGTTCTCTGATCCTATTCGTATGTTTCCTTCGCTGCCTCTCTATCTATATCTGTTCATCAGGCACTAATCATATTAAACCGCCACTATCTTGGGCTGTTTGTGTCTCCCTGCCTTCTCTCTTGTGTGGAAATCTCCCTGTCTCTCCCTCTGATATTCACCTTGCTGCCTCTTTTATTTTTCCTTGCTTTAAGAAATGATTGAAAATGCATATTCTCTCTGTTGCATTTCCTTCTTGATGTTCTATTTTTTAAAAAAACAAACCCTCCCTACTCCTAAAATAGATTAACTCTTCTCTCTTTTCTTTTCATTCTCCCTAGTACAGTTCTCCTTTTTTCTTTCTTAACTTCCTTCTTCTTTTAGAGTAGACTGTCAATCATATGGACTGGGATTTTTTATTTAAAAAGAAGTTATGTTTGTACAGCATTAGTGCACATTGGATATTTTTTATAAATCCTTATGATAACAACAAAATGTGCTCTAACATGCTGTATTTTTCCGTCTATAAGACACCCCCATGTATAAGACACCCCTATTTTGGGGGACTTGGGTTTAAGAAAATGGGGGGGGGAGATACTATCCATGTATAAGATGAGCCCAGATTTTGAACATTATTTTAGAGTAAAAAAAATAGTCTTATACAGGCATAGGCAACCTCCAGATGTTTTGGAACTACAACTCCCATGACCCCTAGCTAACAGGGCCAGTGGTCAGGGATCATGGGAGTTGTAGTTCCGAAACATCTGGAGAGCCAAGTTTGCCTATGCCTGGTCTTATACATGGAAAAGTATTGTGCTTAAAAAAGAAAGTCTGGTCGTGTTTTTTTTGGTGGGGAGGGGGACTTCCAGTATAAGGCGTCTTGCTCAGATCATAAGGTATAATATTGATGTTGGCATCATCTTCTGCCTGGGTCTCTTCTGCATCTTCTCTGCCCTTGGAATGAAGACCAGACGAGATTTCAGCTCCACCCCACCCACCCCTGGGCATTTTAAATGTGCATTTAGCTAACGTAATGCAAGATGACGAGAAAAACGTTGCAGCAACATGCTGAAAACGGAGGAATCTCACCCAGGAATTGAAGGTGAATTCCACAAGATTCCTTTTACAACCTAAAGAACATGGAAGAACTTTCCGAACTTTCTGTGGAATCCAGTTGACCCCGAAACAAACACAGAACGCTGATGCTGCAAGTAGGCTGAGAGGGATTACAATATTCACTAACACTGTCAGCGCGACAAATGTGGACCCGGAGCCATTACATAAGAACCAGTCTACTTACATCCTTGTTGGCTAAACAGATATGAATCCTGACAACTTCAGCCTCACGCCCCCCAAAAGGAAAACAAAGGATGCGACTGCGATGACGAGCAGCACCCAAGTCTCTCTGATACAAGTACTGTATTGAGAAAGATTGCCCGTTCCTTCTGGGCAACCTGGGCATATGACTTTAACCAGGAATTTCCTCCAAAGAACTTTGCGAATCTTAACTACTTCTGTCTTCAAGTAAGGGATGACATGATGGAATGCAGAAAATTTAGCATTTAGGGAGAAAGCTGGGCTCGAGCCTTTCACCCTGACATTGTAGCCCTGTTGAGATGCTCATCTGAGCATATCTCTCTCTCTCTCTCTCTCTCTCTCTCTCTCTCTGTGTGTGTGTGTGTGTGTGTGTGTGTGTGTGTGTGTGAAGTTTCTGTCTACTCAGTCCCTAGACTCTCCCTGCGCAACATGAGAAGATTGAGCCTGATGTAGAATCATAGAATCATGGAGTTGGAAGAGACCACAAGGGCCATCCAGTCCAACCCCCTGCCAAGCAGGAAACAACATCAAAGAATTCTTGACATATGGCTGTCAAGCCTCTGCTTAAAGACCTCCAAAGAAGGAGACTCCACCACACTCCTTGGCAGCAAATTCCACTGCCGAACAGCTCTTACTGTCAGGAAGTTCCTCCTAATGTTTAGGTGGAATCTTCTTTCTTGTAGTTTTAATCCATTGCTCCGTGTCCGCTTCTCTGTACATGGGGGGCAGGCTTGTGTGTGTGCTCTTGGCCCCATGCCCACTTTTAAACTGCTGCTGCTGTTGTTTAGTCGTGTCCGACTCTTCGTGACCCCATGGACCATAGCACGCCAGGCACTGCATTTTAAACTGCATTTTGGGGCAAATGCCTGAACATGGCACTAGTGTCCTGTGTACGGAATTTTAATATGGAGGTGAATTCACATAGGCTAGCACCCCCAACCTTCTCACAGTGTGAAATGTTCTAGCACAGACACAGGTTTAGGCCCAAGTGTACAACAGATAGCAGTTTTAAAGCCCACCATAGGATAGAAGTTGTCAGATTTTGCTTTGAAGGGTGGAAGGTGATGAAAAAAGGTTGGGGGGAGGTGGCGGCGGCAAGGAGTCTTGTAGAATGCAGTTGGAGAGACACCAAATGGAGAGAATCCTATATGTTGCAGAAAAGGCGCTGTCACAAATGCTCAGTTATCTTCTGACACACCGCTGCTTGCTTTCTGTTCCATTGATGGAAGAAACGTGACAAATCCACATTCTTTAAGGCGCTTGGAAAGTCATGCACTTCGTCAATGATTGTAAACTGTGTGACTGTAGATGAATGTTTTCTTCCAAATCCATGGAACTCTGCCAGCCCCCTCCCTTCTCCCTCTCAGTCTTTCCCTTGTGTTGTGTTCAGATGAATGAGATTGACATTGTGTTAGGTGGTGAAACAGTTGTCAGTCAAAAGATCTGAAACAAGACGAAAGAAATGTCATGGAATTTATTTTTTTAAAAAAACCCCTAAGTTCATGATTTTTTGCTGCAATTCGCCAACTGTCTTTCTCAAGTTGTTAGAATGCCTTTCAAACAATAATTGGATTTTTTTAGACATAGCTGACAGCAGGCAAGACGACAGCTTTTCCACCCTTCTTGGGACCAAGGTGGTCTGTGCTGCAGATACGGAAGTTATTCATTCAGGGACATAAACAGAAAAGTCACTTGAGAGCAGTCACAAAGATGTACTGAAGGTATGGTTTTCTTATTGGATCACATTGGTCCTTCAAAAAACATTGTGGTAAAAAAACAATAACATCAAGACAGTTGAGATTGCTTAAAACTGGGAGAAAAACTCTAGATGTACAAATGTATAGCTAAAAGTTGGGCTGCAGTCTAGAAACACATTCCAGGCCATCTCCGTGACAGCTCTTGCAAACTAACTGGATATCTTACTGTGAAAACATTTTAGTGGGTCTTGCCTCATTTTCCAGGAATGTAAATGTGAAGTCATTTGCCAGCTATGAAAGGGCTCAGAAAGTCCTCATTTCATTGGATACGACAGAAAAGGTAGAAAAGGAGGCAGCAGCAAAACTGTTATCGTTGATGAATGAACTTAGGCCTGATGCATTCTTAGATATGTCCAGGGGCGTAGCCAGGATGAAAATCAGGGGGGGGGCAAGGGGCGGGGAGCAAGGGGCGGGGCCAAGGGGCGGGGCCACATCGGAGCAGCCCGAAATCGGGCTGCTCCGACTCCCTCCTCCCCCTCCACGATCGGAAGGGACGAGGGGGAGCCAGGATCAGCCCGAAATCGGGCTGCTCCGACTCCCTCCTCCCCCTCCACGATCGGAAGGGGCGAGGGGGAGCCAGGATCAGCCCGAAATCGGGCTGCTCCGACTCCCTCCTCCCCCTCCACGATCGGAAGGGACGAGGGGGAGCCAGGATCAGCCCGAAATCGGGCTGCTCCGACTCCCTCCTCCCCCTCCGCGATAGGAAGGGACGAGGGGGAGCCAGGATCAGCCCGAAATCGGGCTGCTCCGACTCCCTCCTCCCCCTCCACGATCGGAAGGGAAGAGGGGGAGCCAGGATCAGCCCGAAATCGGGCTGCTCCGATCCCCTCCTCCCCCTCTGCAATCGCTGGGGCAGGTGGAGGGAAAGCCCCAGAGCCGCGCAAAGCGGTTGCCTGGCTTTCCCTCCGCCCGCCCCACAGCCAGCCGGCTAGAAGGGACGTCTCCCTTCTCCCTTGCTGGCTGTGGGGCGGAGGGAGGGAAAGCCAGCCAAACGCTTTGCGCGGCTCTGGTGCTTTCCCGCCGCCCGCCCCACAGCCAGCCAGGGAGAAGGGAGACGGCACCGGGCGGGCAGTGGGGCAGGCTGGCCAGTGGCCCTGCTTCTAGGGGGGGCAATTGCCCCCTCCTGCCCCCCTGCCTACGCCCATGGATATGTCTCACGGCAACAATCTAAGATGATGGTTCACCTCTTCCATGTGTTTCTATCATGACAGCTGGAGATTCAGCATAGAAATATAACTGATGCACTTCCCATAGGATTGTAGCGTGGGAAGGGACCCTCAGGGTCATCTAGTCCAACCCCCTGCAATACAGGAATCTCAACTACTCCATCCATGGCAGATGGCCATCCAACCTCTGCTTAAAAACTTCCAAGGAAGGAGAGCTCACAACTTCCCAAGGAAGTATGTTCCCCTCTCGAACAGCTCTTACCGTCACAAAGTTCTTCCTGAAGTTAAATCATAATCTCCTTTCCTGTAACTTGAATCTATTGGTTTGGGTCCTTGCCTCCAGAGTAGGAGAAAATAATCTTGCTCCAGGAGACAGCCCTTTAGATATTTTGTACCAGTGTGACCATTGGCCTATTCCCACCTGCTCGCCGCAAAATGGCTGGGAATTAGTTTATGCAAAACACTTTCTGTGCTGATTCAAGGTCGCAGTGTTAGAAATTCAGATATATACAGTAACCTAATCGCCAAATGGCATCTTAAACTTATGGTCACAACAATGAAATGTCTAGGCGCCTTTCCCCCCCCCATTGGGGTTTATTATTATTCATTTCATTTATATAGTGCTTTATATTTTAAAGAACAAATCTCAAAGCTGTTTACAAGACATTGAAACATTAAACAAAACAATCCAGAATAAAACAAATTCAAGCTGCCAGGAAAATATTTCAGATCCTCCTCCAAGTTACATTTTGCTTTACCCAGTTGTCATTCTGGCATCGAGATCTCCACATGGTCGCAACTGGACCCGCTCCAGTTGCAAAATGCGCCTGGCGCCTGGCTAATTTCTAACACTGTTCAAGGGAGAGTGAACCCCATCATTGTTTGAGTGTACCTTCTTAGTGCTTGCACAGAAAGGTGCAAATACAACTGAGGAAAGCAAGAGTAACAATGTGGAGACAAGTTAATCTTAGAATGATGATGTGTACAAAGCTGATGTGCAACTTGCTCAGCTGAGTTTGTCTGTAAAAGCAACAAGCACTACTTTCCTTTTTTGCATTCATTCAAACTCCCATTTTGGCAGCTGGCCTGCTTTATTGTCATGAATTACAACATGGGATTTACACCTGGATAAATGCAATGATGCATACGAGAAGAGATTGCTGTGCATTGAAAGGCTTGCTTCTTTCATACATTCAATGCCAGGAAGGAGGTAGAGCAGGGGTTGCCAACCTTTTTGCACCAATGATCACATTTTGAATTTTGAGAGGGGGGCACCCGTCACAAAATAGCTTCTCTCTCTCTCTCTCTCTCTCTCTCGTGTGTGTGTGTGTGTGCTGTAGCATAACACAAAATAAGCGAGGCAGCCACCCCAAACAACCTTATGCCAATTTTGGGAAGTCATCTATGTCCTGCTGGTCCTAATTGTGGACTCTGGGGTTGTGGTGCTCATCTCACTTTACTGGCCGAGGGAGCCGGCGTACAGCTTCCAGGTCATGTGGCCAGCATGACAAAGCTGCTTCTGGCGAACCAGAGCAGCGCACAGAAACACTGTTTACCTTCCCTCTGTAGTGGTACCTATTTATCTACTTGCACTGGCATGCTTTCAAACTGCTAGGTGGGCAGGAGCTGGGACCAAGCAACGGGAGCTCACCCCATTGCAGGGGTTTGAACCGCCGACTTTCTGATTGGCAAGCCCTAGTTCCAGTGGTTTAACCCACAGCCCCACCCTTCCTTTAAAATAATAATGAAAGCTCCCATTCTGCAGCACTGGATCTAGTGACCCCCCCCCCCCCAGGCAGAGTAAGCTCTGGTCCCTTCTGAACTTGGTTGGAGGGAAAGGGATTATTTCCACCTTCTTTCTTTCTGGCATGCTATATTTGGGTCTGCCAGAAGAGCACGGAGCTCCTTCTTCCTTGTCAGTGCTCATGATGAGATCCTTACTCATGGAGAGGCTGGCTCATCTGTCCAAAGGCTGTTAGTCATGGGGACTCGGTTGGGGGTCAAGGGAACAGGCTGATGGGAATAACTGAGTGACACTTGAGTTCCGGGGCTTCTCCTGTTCCCTTCTCAGCCCTCCTCCTCCATCTCCTCTCCCCTACCCTTTTCAGTATAGGCAAGGTAACCCTGAAGTCATACACGCTGTTATACTGATGTGTAAAACATTTGCTGAATCTGTTGTTCATCTCGGTGGCTCCACCACTAACCAAAGAATGGATGGATCCCTAAATTCACTTTGCATAGTTTGGTGTGTGTGTGTGTGTGTGTGTTGGAACATGCTGCCAAATGAAATGCCCTGGGAAACAAAAATCTTCACGATGCTCACTTCACATGCAAGGTGAACCTTATTTCCCTGAGGGTTCTTTGGCTTGGATCAAGCCAGCTTCCACCCTCCCGTCTGTTTACCTTGCTTTCTGTGTTGCAGTGGTGGCAATGGGAGGGTTCTCCCTGTTCCCACACCTGGCTTAGAGGCTTCAGGATAAAGGTAAAGGACTCCTGGACGGTTAAGTCCAAAATTGACTATGGGGTGCGGCGCTCATCTCACTTTTCAGGCCGAGAGAGACAGCATTTGTCCACAGACAGCTTTCCAGGTCATGTGGCCAGCATGACTAAACCGCTTCTGGCGACCAGGACACTGTGATGGAAACCAGAGCGTACAGAAACGCTGTTTACTTTCCCGCTGCAGCGATACCTATTTATCTACTCGCACTGGCGTGCTTTCGAACTGCTAGGTTGGCAGAAGCTGGGACGGAGCAACAGGTGCTCACCCCGTTGCACGGATTCGAACCGCCGACCTTCCGATCGGTAATCCCAAGAGGCTCAGTGGTTTAGACCACAGCGCCACCCGCTCCCTTTTAGGCTTTGGGATATGCCAGTGAGTGGAGGGTGAGAGGGACACCCCCTCCTTGCTTCTGGGATTTGGAAGCTCCCTTGGAATGCAACATCAAGGTTCAGTTTGGTTTGGAATGAACCAAGTTGTTTTCTGAGTCTGGGTGAAAATACCTTTTCAAAGCATCCTGGTTGGGTGCGGTTTCCTCTAGGACAGGTTTCAGCCATGTACTTCTTTTAATGATGGTGTAAACCAAGAAGGCTTCTACAGCCTTTCAGGTTTAGGAGTGTTGTAGCCTAAACACCACAAGCTGCTTATTAAGTTTATTTCTCGTATACATGTACAAAAGTGTACCTGTTGCAATCGCTGGAAAATACGTGGTTTATAAGGCAGCAAATGCCACTGCAACCATTTGCAGTGGACCTCTTTTAGTCATTTAAGAGAGATTGGATAAGATTTAATATTATTATTGCATTGTGAAAACTTGCAATTACAGTGTCCAAGCATTTGTTTATAGTTTCAGTTGTTATCGGTTTGCAGTCACCAACCCTGCTGATTCAGTTATTACATCAGGTCTGATTGTTCTCCCAGGTGATTTTCTAATTTCATTTGATTCTGCCTGTGTTATTTCCCTTCTTATTTGCATTGTATATTGCAACAGAGTTAAAAATGAAGATGTAACAGAAAACCAAGAAGCACTCAGCTTTCACTGAAGAGATGTGAAGTTCTTATATGTGTATGATCTTTGCATCTTGAAGAGTGGTTCGAATGTTTCCTTTGAGTTTGGAAGATACATCACAAAGTTCTATATACAGTACCTAGAATTGCTGTTGCTTTTTCAGCAGAGTTAAGGTTTGGGGGTGTTTGTTGAAAAGTTAGGTTCGTACGTGGAATCTGCATCATGTGCTTTACAGGTGCACATTTGATGTTGTTACAGGCGCACCATTAAAGCATTCTGTAGGGACCTGTTGCAATCTGTAGCACCTCCTTGTGATGTGCACAAAATTAAATAAACACACATATCCACCTCCCTGCTGTTATGGGGTGCAATTGCCTACTTGTTGCGACTGTAATGTGTATCTGCTAAGGGAGTGTGCTGCTTTTTTCTCTTATCTGAAGGCAGGACAGGGGTTGAAAGCACCAATCCTGCTGGGTGCCCCCCAGTCATGATAATTCAAGACCTTCCCTTCGGCCACCTAGCAGTGGTGACACCAGAAAAAATGGCGGCAGGGTTTTTACAAAAGGGGCAAAGTGTTAAGGTCTCTGAAGAAAAACAATAAGTTATATAAGTGCCGTGGCACCCTAAAAGGTCAAGGACCTGATAATTAAGTCCAGTCACAGATGACTCTGGGCTTGCGGCGCTCATCTCGCTTTACAAGCCGAGGGAGCCACCTATTTATCTACTTGCACTTTTTTTTGGCGTGCTTTCGAACTGCTAGGTTGGCAGGAGCTGGGACTGAGCAACAGGAGCTCACCCTGTCGCGGGGATTCGAACCACCAACCTTCTGATCGGCAAGCCCAAGAGGCTCAGTGGTTTAGACCACAGCGCCACCTGTGTCCCTTGAATGGTAGTCAGGGGTGCTGTGGGCAACACTGGCCTCTGTCCCTCTTTCCTTCCCTCCTCCTTCTGATGCCCCTTCTCGTCTCTGCCTCACAATGCATGCCCTGCAGGCAAATGGTGCCTCTGGGAGGCACCTCTCTTTGGGGCAGGGTAGGGGGCAGCAGCAGCAGCTGCCCAGCGGACTCCCAAGGAGAGGGGAGAGGAGGCTGAGGGAACACTCCACAAGGAAGGGTGTTTGAAAAAGGGTAAGATGCTGCCAGCTCTGCAGGCAAAGGGTGACACAACTGGGCTCCTGGGTCTCCCAGGGGTGCCGCAAAAAGAAGGTAGTTGGTAAAGGGAGCCGTGGACTCAAAAAGGTTGAAAACCTCTGGTTATATTGTTGACAGGAGTCCAGCAATGGGGCAGTGGGAAGTGAGGGGTGAGCTCCTTGTTTGGGGGGAGGTATTTGCCCCCCCTTTCCACAGTCTGGCACAATTCATCAGGTGACCATTCAGACGTGGTATTCCTGCCACGAATAAGATTAAGTTTCATGAGCCACAGAGGGAGAAGAGAAGCAGCAGAGTGAAAAGATGGTGGGGAAGGAGGTCTAGGCTGAACCAGCTTCATCCTTGCCTTTCGCTTCATTGGTTTTTTTGGGGGGGGGATACTGGTTGGTGGGCGGGCTTCTGTCTAGCCTGAAGTCATCTGGCACATGGGTGGGCAGGAAATATTAGAACGGCCAAGCCAGCATGGTGAGCCTGGGGCTAGCTGATCTCTCTCTGCCCAAAGTACTTTACAGGATGGTTGAGAATAAAATTGTGGGGCAGCATACAAATGCCAATAAATGTTCCTTCCTGCACCTCTGCCATTTTCTTCCTTGTTTGGTGCCTGGCCTTATTGACGTATTGGTGCCAAGGTGTGCAGGATTGTGCTCATAATCCTTTAATGATGGATCAGATTCAAGAGTGCCTATAAAAGTCATCACTTTTAAAGTTTACTCAACACAAAGCTATACTTCTCAAAGTGTAGACGTGTAGAAGCCCTGGCTTCTCAAATTGTAGATGTTCATGGGGTCTTGAACTGTATACTGGATGTGCTTGTTGCTGGGTTTGTTTGTGTGTGTGTGTGTGTGTGTGTGTGTGTGTGTGTGTGTGTGTGTGTTTAGATTAACTGCTGAAGGGAGGATGTTAATGTTTCCCGATGTGCTTAGAAATTGAAAATTGAGAGTCCTTGATCATAAGCATGCTAAACTGAAAATAAGAGATGAGATACTCAGTGCCCTGTGTGCTGGTTAACATTTAAATGCCTCTACTGTAGGCATACTATTTAAATTCATTGAATAATAATAATAATAATAATAATAATAATAATAATAATAATAATAATAATAATACCCTGCCCATCTGGCTGGTTTTCCCCAGCCACTCTGGGCGGCTCCCAATCGAATATTAAAAACACAATACAGCATTAAACATTTAAAACTTCCCTAAACAGTTCCCTAAACTGAACAGTTGGGTAGGCCGAAGGTGATCTGGTTTTTCTGCAGGTTTAGTCTGCCATTCACAGAAATATTTCAGTGAGTGGAGAAAGAGGCTAAAAAAATGTGTAAAGCCACCTTCACCTTAACAGCGTATTTCTAGTAAGCACCCTGTCCCTTCATGACATCTGACAAACAGGAAGAGTGATTGACTTGCACTGTTCCCTTGCCAGTCAGTTGAACTTCCTGTCCATACCCGTAACTTGTTTGCAGTACTACAGAAGTGATAAGCTAGAGGGGAGCTGGGGACAGGCTAAGCTGTAGCTAGCCGTATCATAATACAGTACCAAGGCAGCCTGTACTGTATAAGGCTGCTAGTCCCCTCCTCCTCCATCCTTGTCTTGGTTTGCAAAGTTCGCTTAGATGGGTGTGAGACCACACCATGGCTCCTTCATACATATGTGCTAGGGAAAGTGAAGAGCCTGTGGCAGGAGTGGGGGACCAGTGGCCCTTCTGGACTCCAGTTCCCATCATCATTGGCTACCATGGTTGGAGCTGATGGGAATTGGAGCTGATGGGAGTTGGAGCTCAGCAATCCCTAGAGAGCCATGGGTCTCCATCACCTGGCCTACAGGAAGGTGAGGAGATTTCAGGGGTGGTTGGCCTGCAAAATTCACAGTGGCCTTGGAAGGCTTCTTTTGACATTTAAATGGAAACATTTTAATATATCCATAAGAAATCATCGGGGCCCACCCAAAATGTTTTGGCATCTGAAGTGAACCTCAAACCTCCTGTGCTGGTCTGGGAAGAAGGGGTGAGTGAGGCATGGGAAGAGAGGAGAGAAAGATCGACCTTGGGATCTGCTGCCCCCAGGGATCCTGTCATACCTCATGGCATTGTCCTGAAGGAATGCATGACCTCGTGTACATGACACTCTCTGGAGCGACAGAATCATGCAGCGGGCAAAATCTGCTCTGGAGCATGGTTGGGTGGGGGTAGCTGCTTTGGCAGTTTTTAGGGGATTCCAAATTTCGGAGTTAAGAATGGAGAGCCATCTGAGTTCCTGGCTGGATTGCAAGCCAAGGGGCGGGTCCCTAACCTAACTTTGGTTTTATAAAGGGTTGGTGGAGGGGGGACTCTTTGAACACACACTTCTGGAAGGGGCATGATTCCTCCCCTCTCAAGAAACTGTTATGCAAACACTCTCCGATGCGGTGTGCCGGTGTAGCCGCTTCTGCAAAACGAGCAGCCGGCGTGGAGAGGGTGTTCCGCTCGCTGCAACGGGCCCGAGGCTGCTAGTTCCCGCCTCGTCGCATCTTGCAAGGTGCACTTGGCCATCCTGCCCGGGGAAACCAGTCTTGAGTCTGGAGACCCGGCGAGGCAAAGCAGCGGCGCCGCCACAGACGGGAAACTTCCGAGGGCTGCGCGCAAAGTGTGTGACCGGCGCGTGCTTGGGGTGGGGGGGTGGCCTGAGTGGATCGCGTCGGATCGTGCGATCGGGGCTGGGAGAGGGGCGGGGGGAGATCCCTGCTCCAGATTGATGGGGACGGGGACGGGACGGAGGGAGAACCGGCGTGCAACCTGAGTTGTTTTTCTCCTCTCCCCCTTTCGTTTCTCCGCAGGAAGCGCTGCGCAGGGCTGCCACGGCGTGACCGATGGCTGGGATATTCGCCCCCTTCTTTGCGGCACGCTCCCCGCTTCTCCCCCGAAGCCTCCTGGATTGCAGCCTTTGCCAGAGCCGGGGAGCGGGGGAGGGGCGGCAGGAGGGCGGCTTGATCCGGGACCGAAAAACAGGTCCCGGACGGCCACCGTTTGCTCGACGGCGCCTGCAAGCGGTGCAAGCTTCCGCCCCGCTCGCCTGCCACCTCCGGCGCTTGCAAGCAGCCGCTGCCGTAAGTGCTTTAGGTGCTAACGCACCCACAAAATTCCCCATGAAGGGGACGGGGACCCATGGCCATGCACGCTGCATGGCACCCGCTGCCATTGGCGGCAACTCCCTGTATGTCCGAGCACCCACAAAATTCCCCATGGGCACCCACAGCCCCGGGCACCCACGATCGCGGGGCCAAGTTGGCACGCCTGGCTGCTGCGGCCGCCTGGCCGCTACTGCCGAGCTTGCAAAGGCGCCGCCGCTGCTGCGCACACGCGCGCCGCCCATCGGCGCGCCCCCGACGCACAGCCCGGCTCGGGAGCGGCGCGCCGTTGTCCTCCATGGGGGCTTCGCAATGAGCCTGCTTCCCCGAGACCGGCTTATTCCAGCCTGCGAGCGCCGGCTGCTGCCGCTGCTGCCACTGCCGCCGCCGGTCCTTTGTTCCCGGGCCCGCGCAGCCCCCCGAGGACGATGCTGCCGGCCGGGGAGGGGAATCGCGAGCAGCACCGGGGTGAACCGGCTCGGGCCGGAGGAGGGCGACCGGCGGCGAGCTGCGAGGGCCGCTTGGGAGAATAAGGAGAGCAGGCGCCGCGGCTGCCCTTTGCTCCCGCCACCCCCCAGATCGTAATCCATTTAATTTTTATTTTCAAAGCGGGGTGGGTGGGTGCGGAGCGAAGGCCTGCCATCGCCTTTGCCATCGCCTTGGCCACCTCTTCCCCGTCAAGCGGTGCAGAAGGAAAGACAACCCGGCAGGTTGAGTGTGTTTCTCTAATATATTTTTTTTTTGGTGTGTGTGATGGTGCATTTCAAAGGAGGAGGTTTTCCGGTGCAAAGTTCTTTGAGGGTGTGGGAGGGCTGTCTTTTCCCGCTCCCTATTGCATCCTGTCCTGTTAGAGTGGCAAGAAACAAAAGCCAGCCTGACGTTTATTCTAAACCAGCTGATTATTATTATTAATAATAATAATACACGTATGCGATATATCAATGCAGTTTGGTTGGGGGTGGGTAGCAATATTCGGAAGGTGGAATACAGCTCCATATAAGATGCCAGTAATGCCACTAACTGCAGTAAACAAGGGTCCGTGTTTTGATGCCTGCTAGGATGTTGCTGCAATGAACGATGCCACAACAGTTCGCTTGGTCTCTCCCATCTGCAGACTTTTGCAAGCTGTCTTGTAATCTGGCGGACCTGAGTGGAGATTGGCAAGGTGTGAGTGCTTGGTAAGGCCTGAGTTGGGGACGGACGGGGGTGGAACAAGCCCCCACCCCCTTTCTTTGCACCGAAATAGAAATTGAGGGAAGCATCACTGGACATGTTATTGCCCAGGTCTGCTCTCCTGTTAATTGGTTAATTGGTGCTATTAATCTGTTTTTGTACAGAGAGCTTTTGTTTTGAGTGTGAGATGTTAGTAAACAGAACAAAGAAAGAACAGATTATATTCATCCCCAATTGCATTTTGGAACAACTGCTGTAAGGTTGTGTTGTGTACAGACATTTCATGCTGTTTTCTCTGGAAAAACCTCTTGGTGACGACAATTATTTTGGGTGGATCGGTAGTTGCTTATATAATGTTCTAGCACCAAAATAGGTTTTTACCTGAATAAAATTGTGGACATACTTAACTTGTCCTCTCTCCACTGAGTTATTCTTCCGGTAACTTTCCTGGTGACAACTTTCCATTTCTTTCAGCTGTATTTTCTCATTTTTAAAATCTTGCCTTATTTCTTCTCTTAAAACATTGTCCGGGATAAGTTTCCTTGTGCAGACTGTCTTGTAACACATAAGGGTGAATGGAGATGGAGAATATTATAGCCAACTCCAAATTTTGCAACTGTCATTTCAGCAAATGTTAACCAGGGTGCCCATAATTACTGATGAATCTTAAGGGTAGCATTTTACATTTTACTGTACATTTTACTGCATTTTCCCCACTTGGGTAAAATGTTAGCTGTGGTAGTTGCAGAAGTTAACCAACAGTAAATCATTAGCAATTTTCTACCCAAGCAGCACTAGAATGCAGAAAGATAACAAAGGGTGCAACCCTATACCCAATTACTTGGGAGCAAATCCCATTGAATTTAGTGGAATGAACTTCCTAGGATTCCTCTGTACAAGCAACATTTGTAGGTTGCAGTCTAGCCTGACGGACTGCATTTAAAATCAATGGGGCCTAGTTGTTTCTTTAAGTGGGTTGGATTGCATTCCTTGACCTGGCAGAGTTATCAGATTCTTTAACCGCAGGGCTCCTCTGCTTTTAACAACTAGCAGGCAGGCAGAAACTTAACTGATAGCAGGGTTGCCATATTTTTTTCCTGGGAAGAACTGCTTTGATTCCCCCCCCCCCCCGAATCTGTTCACAGCCTGTCCATTTTCATCCTGTTCCCAGAGCAACTTTAATCCAGAGTTCCGTCTGGAACTATGGCGTGCCAAACACTTCTGAAAACAACTCCCAGTTCCTTTTTTGTTTGTTTGTAACAAATCTGCTTAAACATCTGGAATTGTGGAAGAAAGCAGATGTCTGGCCGTACTCTGTAATTCAAGAGTGTTAAGGGTGTGTACATGGAAATTACTTCGGTCGTGGGGGGGGGGGTACTTAAATCTGTTTTGAGTTTTACAGTGAGTGGGGGGGGGGAGAATGACCTCTTTTGGTGGAGCGATTGCTCACATGTCAGTCAAGATAATAAACATGCCCAGTCTACTTGTGGGTAGCTTTTAAACTATAGTTATTCTACCTTTACCTATTTTCTATAGGAAATGAAAGACTCCAATTACTGTATCTGACCTGCAGTGTTAAAAAACTGAGATTAGAAATCGAGGAGCTAAGTGGCACCTTGAAACCAAGGTTGTGGGCACAACAATGGAATTTCTAGGCACACTTTTTTATAGCAAGAACACATAGCTGAAAATGAATGAACTGCAGCTAAAATATTATGTTCATTTTTCACATGGTCTGGTCTTTCCCCTTCCTACCCCACTAATATTTCAAAGAGGGTCTCTTCTTCAGTCTTCGGAGAGTAGCTGGAAGTGGGGAGGCAGAAAAAGGCCTCCCTTTCCTTCCATTCTGCAGTTTTAATCGGAAATCTTAGGCGCAGTACTGCGCCCAGAACTCAGAAATGGCTCGCACTGATGAAATTCCCTGTCACAAAATGTGCCTAGAACAATGGGAGTTTCAGAAACTCCATCAGGGAAGAACTGCCACTCTGAACCAGAAGTGAGATCCACCCAAAAAATCAATACCCTTTCTTGAGAGGAGTGGCTGCTCCTTGTTTTTCACTCCTGCCTGTAGCCTGCACCTTTGAGAAGAGAGCTTTCATGGTTTCTGTTGTTTTTGCATTGTTAAAGCAGCTCCCCTCTCTAATTTCTAAACTTTCATTTCTCCTTTCCCCCATGATCTTAGTGTTTTCTGCCTCGGTCCTGCCAGTCACCACTTTGCAGACCTTTGGGCCAAAAAGCAGGATATATATGACACAACAAAAGCATGTATGGTTCTGCTCTGCGTTATTTGTATTCCTATCCCCAGTGGGGAAATGGGCATGGAGATGGGCTGGTCAGCACCAAGCTCTCCCACACTCACCCCTTCTCTCAGCTTCTGGCCCTGGAGAAGAATTTGGTGCTAGTAATTCCATGGTGGGCAGCTGGGAAGATTTCTTAAGAGTGGCCAGATAAAAGCTCTTCTGTGAGACTCCGTCAGAACGCAGTCAGCACACATGCAAGTCTGCCAAACTGTGGAGGTCTTTTGCAAGATCAGTGGTCGTCATTGACAAATCCATCAAGTGACTGGAACTCATAGCTCTGCCGCTCACGTGTCCAGTTGATACTACAAGGGCATGTAGACTAGGATTCTGAGCGATTGCAAAAGTTCTCCAGGCTGAGCCTGGAAGGTCTTAACTGGGATGGTTTTGGAGGTGTGGCTATTCACACAATGTTTAGGATACGTGTTGACCACGGAGGGGAAAAGAAGTCTGCTCCCAAAGACAAGGCGATGATCATAAACACCAAATGCAAATATTTCACAATCAATTTGAAAACCACCACCACCTTCGCAGCTTCTAGATTGCGGCTAACGTACTTAATCAAGTTCTGGGACTGGATCACAGCATGTAGGCTTTAAAAAAAATGCTTTTCAGGCAACATATACCTATATGGTCATGTAGCTATACCATCTTATGCCTGCATAATCATATGAGCTAATTCTGAATTTAATATACTGCAGTATATTGAACAGATACGCTATTTTAAGCTATTCCAGCCGTTGGGAGCAGGACAGGTTAGAAATTCCTGGTCCCCCCCCCATTTTTATTTTATTTTATAAATTGGATGGTTTGAGGATTCCAGATTAATCACCATCATTATTACAATCTTCATGCCCTTTTAACAAGACCCTTTGGGAGTAGGGAGAGCTACGATAATCCTAAACAAAACCAGGTTTAAAGCTTTGAGCATTCTCATCTCTATAATCCCACATTTAAAAAGGCAGCTGGAGAAAAATGAAGAACAGTGATCTGTTTCTTTCTTTCTTTCTTTTTTTTAAGAAAGGTAAGTAAAGAGGGAGTAGATTGAAGAGGTAGAAAAGTCGATCTTGGACGGGGAGGGCAGCATTCTAGTGTTCCACTGAGGCCTGTTTCGTTTTCTCCAGATTTCCAGGTTTTGAAAAACGCTGCCTTTTTGTTCACAGAACCTGCAATGAACTTTGCTGTTTCATTGGAAGCCCCTGAGATCAATTACGCGGCGTTTATTTATCTTTACTTCTTCAGCTATTGTGTGTTGTGCAGGATAAGCTCCGTCCCATAAGAACTGTTTTGAGCTTGTAGATAACAACGTGATATTCTGGAATGTAGCTGGTAATTTGTGCACTCAGGGCATGGAGGCTGGCTGACGGAAAGGAAACCGTTGTGTTTTTTTAGTAAGTTGCACCTAGGCAGGCGAGCTGGTTGTTTCTGCAATTGGCTTTGGACGTTACTGTAGGAGCACAGTCCTCTGAAATGTCTCTGCCTTCTGCTGCTTAAACAGTTGAAGGGAAACCTTTGTGTGGAGGAACCTGCTCATGTTGTATCTGTGTGTACAGCCAGCACAACTCCCCTGTTGAGCAAGCAGCACCCCTGGCTCAGTGTGGAAGCAGTGTTAGAAACTGGGATAGAAAAGCTAGGAGCCAAATGGCTCCTGGGACTTGGGTTGTGGGTGCCCAAACAATGCCTAGTCGCCATCTGTGGGGGGTCGGCAACACTTTTTTATTTATTGTTTCGATAAGCATGAACTAATACACAATTCACATGAGTGACACGTTGTTAATATCACTTTTTTTTATCAGAATACATGTTTAATTTGGTGTTGACAATAAAAATATTGCTACTGCACTTCAGTTTTCAAAACACTCTAGTCTTTATTGTTAAAACTCCTTAACATATTGTCTACCCTTAACACATACTTCAAAGTTTCAAAGTACAGTACGTACATTACAGTAATCCTTGAGTGTCTACCAGGCGCAAAAAAAAAAAATGGCACCCAGACTTTGGGAGGTGCTCATCAACTGAGAATCCTTAGGCGCAAAAATGCGCCTGGCGCCCTGCTAATTTCGAACCCTGTGCGGAAATGGGTCTTGTTGTACTCCATTGTCTGGTGTGCTTCTTCAGTGACCTCCGAAGCTATTCCGAAAGGAAATGTAGTTGTAGAGTTGAATTGTGGCTTCTGAATTGGGATGCCTAATGGGTGGGGGGTGACACGGGCACCTCGGGTGGGAGAAAAGCAATAAGGCTAAGTGGGGGGGGGGCACACAGCAATATTGTCTTGGCTTCTTGCCTCTTCTGTGATCTGCAGCTGGAAGTGTATGGCTATAAGTACGCTATAAAGGTGCTCAGTGGAGGGTAGAATTTGATCCTGGCAGGGCAAAGGGGTATGTTTCAGTCACTAGGTAATCAACTGTCTTATTGATGGGAAAGGTGGGTAGCCTAACTTTCTGGAGATAGTACAAGCATTGGGACTTCTGCTTTACTAGTTTTTGAGGGGCACAGCATGATTTGAAGATAAGGAATGCCAGCATTAAAAGCACTGTGGTCAAAACCACTGAGCCTCTTGGGCTTGCCAATCAGAAGGTCGGCGGTTCGAATCCCCGCGGCAGTCCCAGCTCCTGCCAGCCTAGCAGTTCAAAAGCATGTCAAAGTGCAAGTAGATAAATAGGCGGCTTTTCAGTGCTCTGCTCTGGTTTCGGTGTTCTGTTGCGCCAGAATCAGCTTAGTCATGCTGGCCACATGACCCGGAAAAACGGTCTGCGGACAAACGCTGGCTCCCTCGGCCTGTAAAGCGAGGTGAGCACCGCAACCCCATAGTCATCTGCGACTGGACTTAACTGTCAGGGGTCCTTTACCTTTACCTTTACCTTTTTTAAGCTTGTTTTGTAGTTAGGAAAAGTGGTGTTTTTTATTTTTTAAAAAACAAGACAATTGGCATGTGTGACTTTCTCTGCGCTGTGTGTGTGTATGCATGTGTGAATGAACTGTGGTTCATACAGAAAGCTTGTTGTCTATTTCTGCCCATGGTATAAAGACTTGCTGGATTTGTACTTGTGTGAAACAGGCAGAAAGAGAGAGAGATCATATACAGAAAACTGTCAAAACAAAGCAGAAGCTACAACAGGATGCAAATACGGTACTTTGGGTAGCAGTGAAACTGCTCTGTTTTCTCTATCTCAAAAGGAAGGTCAGATAGCCTGCTGTTAATAGTTATGATGGTAGTATTTCAGAATAGCTAAGCTCTTGTTTTTGTAATTTTAAATTGTGGAGGGTTTTAAAATCTCAGTAATCCTAGCCTCAGTTTTCTCTTCCCCTGAACATTCCTTTTGAGTCTTCAACCATTATAAAATACAGGCAAATAACAGTCTCTCTCTGTCTCTCTCTCTCTGTCTCTCTCTCTCTCTCTGTCTCTCTCTCTCTCTCTGTCTCTCTCTCTCTCTCTCTCTCACACACACACACACACACACAGAGAGAGAGAGAGAGAGAGAGAGAGGTTTTACAGGTCCTGCAAGTAGTATATATTATGTGATGCAGTGTCACAAGAAAATGATCACATCTTGAGATTCTTAAATTTAAAAGTAGTTTTAAAATCCCAACCCAATGTATTTCTTTTCTTTGTCCGGATCATCGTATT
This sequence comes from Zootoca vivipara, assembly GCF_965207765.1. Lineage (NCBI taxonomy): Eukaryota > Metazoa > Chordata > Lepidosauria > Squamata > Lacertidae > Zootoca > Zootoca vivipara. The sequence continues at coordinate 24,576,646 of NC_142590.1, read as the reverse complement.
AGGCAGCAATTGGAACCAGCAAACAAGTAGCAGATTACCTTTCTCATTGTTAAATTTTCTCTTCCCACCCTTTTGAAAATGACAGGAAGTTTCATAAGATGTGATGCAAAGCTTGGAGAAAAACGTATTATTGGGTCAGTTACGCAAGTTTTAATGACTGTGACAGAGGCATCTTGATTCTTTATTTGCCGCTCTGGCTATCCTGTCTGTCCGATTGTTTACGTAAGTCGTGTCCTGCAATTTATTTTATCTTATTTTTAAAAATATTGATTGTGTTATTTCGTGCACCTAAACCATGTGCGAGTGTGATCGCAAGATGATGCAGCTAGCAAAATCTACCGCTGTGGTCTTTTGTGTGGCTTGGAAAAGGAATATAAAGGAAGAGAGGTGAGAATGAGTTCAACAACAAGGTTCTTCTTTGAGTCTGACCTTAAATCTCGGAGGCCTTGTTGATTTGCACCATTTTCTCCTGACCCCATCCCTGGACGCAACCTTGGCAGCGGGCTTTGCTTTGAATAGCTTATCACCGAGACAGGCTTTCGTTTTCTAAAGCTACGAGAAAATAAATGGCTTCTGATTATGCAAGGGAAGTGCCCATCCCCGTCCCGCAAATCAAGGCTGCAATGCTAACATGCTTATTCTAGGGAACATGCACCATTTGTACACCGTGGGATTTTCTTCTGTGTAAGCATTTAGAGGATTATGCAGTAAGTATATTAGGGTAAAATGTGCTGGCTCTGGTCCAGGTTACATGACCTAGTGGGAATCTCGAGTCTGTAATCTCACGAGCATGGGTAGCAAATAAAGCTTCTACCAAGAACTCTCTCTTCCTTCTCTCATGTAGCGTTAGCAACTCAGATAAAAAAAGGCTAGGTGCCAAATAGTTCAAGAAAACCAAGGTTAAAGTCGGCAAGACGGCTCTTATTTTTCAAAGGATGGGCTGACTGCGATGGATTCTCAGTTAAACATCTGGCTACTTCAGATGACAACCTTGAGCTAGGTTAAGAGCTTTGAGGACTCAAAGAAGAAAAGTCGCTTGATCCAGGGACAGTCCACGTATATATTGGCCTATTCCGACCCGTCTTTCTTCATGGCGACTGCTCCTGCGCAGGCTGCACAGAGAGAAAGCAATTTGGTTCCAGAAAGTCACTCCTATTGTGCAGATAAAATAGAACTGATAGAATTCTACAGAATGGGGCATTATTGTGTGAAAGCAGTCCAGATCCAATGATCCATAGGCATGCACCTCCAGATAGCGGAGATGTCCGGCGCCATTCTGGCAACTTGGTCACAGGTGGTCGAAAGCCAGGTGCAAAATGCGCCTGGCTAATTTCAAACACTATAACGTTTTTGGTTTTATAGAAGTAATTTTTGAGTACCAGAAGTTTCCTTAAAGTTTCTTAGAATACACACAGACACTTTAGACTTAAACAAAACAAAACAAAAATTGGGGGGAGAAGTTTGGGGGTGGTGGTATGAGGAAATGGACTGTTGCTGCGCTAAGCAAACCTATAGGGATGAGGACTGAGTCGTCTAGAACAGTACTGTGCTCATTTGGGCCCTTTTTGTTTCTTGAGCCATTTTGAACAAGGCAGGAGCCTATCGGCTACTCATGGCAACCAAACAAAAGGCAGGCTTTGCCACGCCAATATTTTATTACACCATCTTCCTTGCTTCATGGTTTTTGTACAGATAAAGATGGCAAATTCGGATGGCGGAGAGAGCGGGGCCAGAACCGGCGCATGACCCTTCCTGCGTGTTCTGGACACCATCCGACCGTGATTGGAATATAGACAAAATTTTGGGTTGCATTCATTTTTAAAGTCTTTAGCTGCGTTGCGGATGTGCAACTTCTTCAAGGGGAGGGAGGTAATTCTCCCCCCTCCCCACCGTAAGATTTCGAAAAGCATTCCTGCTGGGGCTGATTGGCATGCATGCCTCTGGAGGTGCAGCCGCTTGTTCTGCTTGTAGCTGCCATTGTTCCACATGGAAGAAGTCACATGTGAGCCATTAGCAGGTGCAGAGCTGTGCTTGGATCAGTCTGGCGAAACATCAATACACGTTGACTTTTGCATGGCTGCCAGGCTTCATGCAAACCACCTTTAGAATTCTATCAGTTCTATTTTGTTAGCACAATCAGAGTAAATTTCAGGAACCCAAATGCTTTTTCTGTGCAGCCTGAGCAGGAGTGGCAAACAGCGGTATAGTTAATTGTTCTAGCCAGCCTTCACTTACCCCAACCCCACTGCCCTGCTCACAGTTGTGAAGCATATTCTTATGTTGTGAATGGTCCGTGTCACCATTAAGAAAAAGAGGTTGGAACAGGCCAATATATATGTGGACTGTCCCTGGACAAAGTGACTTTTCATCTTTAAGTCCTCAAAGCTCTTAACCTAGCTCAAGGTTGTCGCCTGAACTAGCCAGATGTTTAACTGAGAATCAATCACAGTCAGCACATCCCCCCCCTTTTAAAAAAACTCTAGAGCCATCTTGGCCCAAAATGGCAACTAGACATTCTGTTTTGGCAGATGTAACCTTGGTTTTAAGGAGCCATTTGGCCCCTAGGGTTGCTATACATTTATACTTTTTGAACATGGCAACCCTAGCCTAACTTATATACAGTCATACCTCGGTTTAAGTACACTTCAGTTTGAGTACTTCCAGTTTAAGTACTCCGCGGACCCGTCTGGAACAGATTAATCCACTTTCCATTACTTTCAATGGGAAAGTTTGCTTCAGGTTAAGTACAGACTTCTGGAACCAATTGTGTACTTAAACTGAGGTACCACTGTATCTGAGTTTCTAACACTGGTTGCCTGTGAGATGACCTTCTGTACAGGGTTATCTCGTCCCGCAGTTTGACAAGTTTTCTTACCTAGTGACTAGCTCTGTGGGTGAGATTTTGAAGTAAAAAGCAAAATGAGGTTTGAAATCTGCAAATGGGATTCTGTTGGCTGAAATTATTGCTGAATTAGGCACAGCCTTTCCGGCTATCACCGTCACATTTTGCTTCTACGCCACACAATACTGATTTCAGTTGCATCCTTCTTGCAAAATGCTAGAGTTTATTTGGTAGTTAAATATTTACCTGCCTCTAACGTGCAATTGGGGGGACGTATAGGAAGGTGGAATAGACTGCACAGCAGACGACTCTGCAAAAACTCCCATCCATCGTTGTCCTGAGCGTTGTTTTAGTCGAAGTGTTTATGGCTCAATTAACTATTGTTTATCCAGCTGGAAGTGAGCTTTGGCTCCAGCTCTTTGGTCTTTCAACCACTGTGCCCCAAACGGAGAACTGTGGTTTTACTGTATATCTCTTTGCTAATCACACGAAATGATCATTTGATAAGCCGCACTTTATTATGCCTGGCATGTTGCATCCTAACCACCTCTAAAAGTTGCTTCGTGTTTTATGCAGTGTGGATGGGCATTTGCTTTGGCTAACATGGCTAAAATGTGAAGCAGGGAAAAAATATATTCTGAAATACTAGTGGGGTGGGGATTCAGTTGAGAGGGAGGCAATCTTGGGGGTGTTTTTCCCTTGGTGCACATCCATTGCATGATTAGAAATGTGCCTCTCCATAGCAGATGCTGCCGTATCTCTGCTGCACTTGGAAAGTCCTTTGTGAAGAAATTAGCCAGGCATTTTGCAACTGACGTGGGTCCAGTTGCGACCATGTGCCGATCTCTGGATGCCGGGATGGCAACTGGGAAAAGCAAAATGCAACTTAAGAGAAGGATCTGAAATATTTTCCTCGCAGCTTGAATTTGTTTTTATTTTGGATTGTTTTATTTAATGTTTCAATGTCTTGCAAACAGCTTTGAGATTTGAGGTATAGAAATGAAATAAATAAAATAAAATAAACCCCAATGAAAAAGAAAAGGTGCCTAGACATTCCGTTGTGGTGACCATAACATAGGTTTACGGTGCCATTTGGCAATTAGGTTATATATCTGAAATTCTAACACTGGTCACTTGTTTCGGGGTTAGCACAGGGATCAGATATGCCAGCTATTGCAGGATGAACTTTCATTCAGCTTTCTTTTCCTGTATTAATGTTTGTCTTGCAGTTCTATACCTTTTGTAATTTCTAACGTTCTGATAACCTGAATCTTCATCTTTCATTTCCGTGCATCCAGAGGCCCGTGGGATTTGGGATGACTAGGCTATTTTCTTTTCTATTCCCAGCTGCTGATTATGAAAGTAGCCACATTTTTCACTGGTCATTTTCACATTGGACAGCTAGAGCTTTTAACCCACTTTAGATGCATCTCATGCAAGCTGTATGAGCACAACCTTTCCCATCAATTAATAATTCTCTGCCTCTTTGCCTCTGGTTGCACAAAACACGTTGCCTCTGTGGCATGTGACTGCTACCGCTGACTCAGGTATCCCATTATGGGGCTAACCTGAGTGGAATAATTCTCTCCCACTTCAAAACATTTGGAGAGTTTTAAGAATGAGCAGTAGGCTGCTGCCAAACATGGGTCTTTATAGTTAATTAAGTACGATACAAACAATGACAAAAGAATTGTTGCATCCCTTCTTCTGCGACTTTGCTCACAGACCGTGTTAGCATTGGGCAAGAAAACGACTTAAATAGAAAATGGTCTATATTCTCATATGGAAGTCTTGAAAATCGAAGTTTCAGAGCTTTTAAATTTTTGTAAGGTTAAAGGACCCCTGGACGGTTAAGTCCAGTCAAAGGCAACTATGGGGCTGTGGCGCTCATCTCGCTTTCAGGCCGAGGGAGCCGGTGTTTGTCCGCAGACAGCTTTCCAGGTCATGTGGCCAGCATGACTAAACCACTTACGGTGCAATGGGACACTGGGACAGAAACCAGAGTGCATGGAAACATCGCTTGCCTTCCCGTCACAGCGGTACCTATTTATCTACTAGCACTTACATGCTTTCAAACTGCTAGGTTGGCAGAAGCTGGGACAGAGCAAGGGGAGCTCACCCCATCTCGCGGATTTGAACCGTCGACCTTCCGATCGGCAAGCCCAAAAGGCTCAGGGGTTTAGACCACAGTGCCATCCGGGTCCCTTAATTTTAATTTTGTAGCCTACTTTGCTTGGGGTAGAAATGTTTGTGTGTGTGTGTGTGTGTGTGTGTGTGTGTATCTGTTCATATTTCAAAGGGAAGCACACAAGGAAGTTTATGTTTTGCAAACTGGTGGGTTTTTCTCCACCTGTTGCTAGTTTCCATACCTGACAGAAGCTAATAGAACCAGATTTGCTGGAGGTTTGTTCTCTCAGCACACATCGACATGATTTTTAAAGAATAAATGAAATAAATTGGGTGCGAAAGCTGCTACGTTGCCCAGTTACCTAAGGAACGCTCTTGTTTACGGTAGAAATCTCTTAGGCTCAAATTTGAGTTTTTGGAATTAACAGAGAATCTCTGGGAGCAGATGGCATGTTTATGACATTTTGTATCACATAGCATATTCTTCCTGTCACAGAATGATGGGGAGAGTTGGTTCTTTGAGTGAGTCCCCAAATTTGCTTTACCCTCAAACTATACTAGCAGCAGACAGGAAGAACCGGTAACCTTTGAAGGTTTGGATAGAAATGCATACTGCACCTATGGCTTTTATACGTTGATGATCGTTGATGAAAAGTATCAGAATTTTTATTATTATTGTTGGCTTGTCTACACAAATGGCAGATGACACAAAGGGCATTTTAAATCTGCATGCAATAGCACTGGGGTGTTTGCATGTCAAATGTTAGGCCGTAGGTTACCGAAATAGTTCTCTATATTTGGCTTTGCCAAAACGCTGCTAGGTCTTTATTGGATTGTTCAAGGAGGGGGAGAGGAGATTGAAGAAGAGACTTGACTAGGCAGCCTCCCTCCTCCAGTCTACTGCTTGGGTGTAAAACCACATTGACCTTTGCAGCACGCACATTCAAGTCCAACTTGCAAGAATGTCCGACTGTACTCATTTGAATGCCTGGAGATCTGCTTTTCTCAGGTGCTAAAATAAAAACGGTGGGCTTATATTTTTGCTACCGATATGAAATGCTTCTAAATTTGGCTGTAAATTGCTTGCCTACATAAGACACCAGGTTGAGTCATTAGCCTATTCCTAGTGTTATAAGGGCATTAGCCTATTCCTAGTGTTATAGAGGACAAGATGGTTGGACAGTGTTCTCGAAGCTACGAACATGAGTTTGACCAAACTACGGGAGGCAGTGCAAGACAGGAGTGCCTGGCGTGCTATGGTCCATGGGGTCACGAAGAGTCGGACACGACTAAACGACTAAACAACAACAAGTGTTATAAGACATTGATATGTCTTTTAAATAGAAAATTGAACATCGGCACAGTCTCTGGACTAAGTGTATTAAGCAGAAGTTCCCTCTCTTAGTCCCACCCACCACCCACCAGTAAACATTATTTTTCATGGGTTGTTGAATAAAGCTAGAGGTTATTGATATCACACCCACACACTCTCTTACTTCTTTTGAATTCTGGGCTTTTGACTTCTTGGGAGATGGTTTACATTCTTGACATGCTTCAGGCATGCCATGTGGCATATGGTCCTTTGATTTCCCAGCCTCTGGCCAAGGAGGAAGTTAGCCATGCTTCGTTGAACTGCTAGTGTTTACATTCATCTTGTATGCAGGGAAGCTCAAAACATCCTGACAATTTAACCTAGGATAGTAACACAGTTTGGGGATTCCCTGATGCACCAAAAAAAAAAAAGTATTAACATGGAGCTATTTTGTCATTTGGATGCTTCCAATTTTGCATTTTCACGCGATAAAAGATGGGTACCATTTACTTGTTGGTCTGGCTTTTAATTTAATGCATGCCTAGGAAGGAAATGCTGTTGAGGCGTGGGTAGTGTAACCTTGCATGGCTGTGTGTGTTCATTCATCATCTTGTCAGCTACAAAGGAGTCCTTTTATCATTCAACAGAAACTTGTGCTTCTTGAAGGCCAGCCATGTATAATGCTGCCTAAATTTTGATACTATAAGACAGAACTTGCCATTTGGGGCATACTTTAACCATGAACTCTTGATTTTAGTTTAGTTTAGATGGAGCTGCAGTGCAATGCGAATTCCTAAGTAGAATTGCTTTTTCCTGCTGAGTTGCTACAGTGCATCAGTGGGTTGGGAGGAAAAAAGCACCTCTTTTGTGTATCAGCACCTTGAGTACTTGCAATAATGTTAGTAGAGTAGATTGCGCCAGAAGAATCTGGTGAACCCAACAACATGCCACTGGGCTATGTGCTTAGGGTAGGTGGAGAGCTTTCCCCAATATTGGCCACTGATTCACCTTGTGTCCACAAGTTTCTGTAATGGCTGTGCCATCCGTCTGCTGAAGGATATTCCTGTCGGCAGGGGTGGCACAGCACAACCTGCCATGCATGCCAATGAGTTCATTGACATACTCGTGTCAAAACAAATACCCTGCAGTGCACTTTAATAGTGATGGTGCAAATGCTTTTGCCTACACCAGGGGTAGTCTACCTTTTTATACCTACCGCCCACTAATGCATCTTTCTTGATGGTAAAATGTCCTTACCGCCCACCAGTGCTTAATGGAAGGAGCATTCAGCTTGTGCCGTAGAAACCCCTACTGCCCACCTAGAATCCTGAAAGGGACCAGGTTGACAACCCTTGGCCTACATGACGCTTACACATGTGTCGGACATGTGCCACACATCAAGAAAGAGGCATGTGCCACCCTCAAATACCTTGTGCTTTCTTTGAACCCCCCTATTTTGGGGGGAGTTGCTGTCCAAGGTGCTGACAGTTCTAAAGTCCTGGAGGGCATAGCTGAATCTCAAGTGCATATTTGCCAGGAGAGTCGTTTGGTTGATGGGGAACATCAACCCCATCAAAACCCCATCTTTTCAGTGATCATCCCAAAAGTCCCAAATTCTGTGGTCCAAGTGGTTTGTTTGACCATGTTCCGCTGGATGGTAAAACGTACAGGGAAATCTTAAGTCATTAAAAAATGCCATTCAGCTATCATCTCTCTCTCACAGATCTTCGGTTGCGCCTAGCCCAGACATACTTAGAGTAGAGCGATTGAAATCAACGTCCCTTAATTTCAGTGAGTCTCCTCTGAGTACGGCTTGGATCTGCAACAGCTTGTATCCAACCCCTCATGCTAATCTTCTTTTACCTTCAAGTTCTTAATGTTATACCCATTGTGTGTGTGTGTGTGTGTGTGTGTGTGTGTGTGTGTGTGTGTGTGTGCATCCTTTGTTTTACCTAGCAAATACTTTATCTTCTGAGCCTGCTTCTATTTTGTCGTACTGCTCTCTCTCTTTTTTAATGGAATATTACTGTGTATAGTTAACTGACTTTAGTTGTAGTAAGCTGTCTAGACGGTCTGGAGATAAATATCCGTAGAGAAAGATGCTTGCTTTTTATATGTTAAACAATCCCTGAGGAGGGAGGGGTGGAACCAGAAGCAGCAGTAAAAAAAATAAAAAAATAAATACCCCCAAAATTAAGGCGAAAAAAGCCTAGCCAGGCAACCATAAAAATACTGAGTCATATCCAATGTTAGTCATAGTCAGAGTAAATTGATTAATTTTGCTGGGTCTATTGTTGAGTATAACTTACTTGGGAATAACCAGTTGGCTCAAGACAGTAGTGACAACACAAGTAAAAAGCAGGAGTCTCTAAAATGGGGCTTTTAAGGGCATCACGTACCCTCTAAGCCTTCAATAACCTTTCGAATTACGCCAGAAGCAAACTTGGGACTTCTTCCTCACCATGGCTTGCCTTTCACTGGTTAGAAGGAGGAGCAGCCATGCAAAGGCATTGACCATCAGTAGCATGTTCAGAAACTAAACAGCCCACTTTTCTGTTTAAAGGAATCATAACTCATGCCTTGCTGAACTGGTTGCATGCTGCCAGTAAGAAGCTCCTTGTCCATATAGATATATCGTACATGCATATAGATATGTCGTATAGGGCTGGAACAATTAATTCCAGATTGAATTGGATTTTAATCTGAATAAACTGTTCCCTAGGAAAGCATTGTGTGTTTATGTCAGCCTGTGCGCATTCTTTTGTAAGTTTATGGTGGGTAGACAAAAGAAAACATGACCTTCATGTGATATTCTTGAAAATGATGGGAACACAGTGTGCATACTTAAAAAAATAGACAATGCCCCACCTTAGAAAAAGAGTCAGAACTCAGCAACTCTTAACTTCCTGCATTTCTGTTTAAAGTTAAAAAAAGAGTTTGTGTATGCACAGTAGATGTGTTTACGTGTTAAAATTGTGCTAGAGGCAAGGAGAAGTGAAAGGGCATCTTGGGTGTTCTGGCACTGAGAGACAGTCTAGATGCTGTAGGACAGGAAGGGCCATGTCTTTTTCTATTAAGTTCCCTGCATCATAATAGACCGCTTCTCTGTTCCCGTAAATATTCTTGTGGATACTATAACAACGCTTCAGTGAGAAAATGCTACCTAAACTGGGATAGACTTAGAAACTGGTCTTGCAAACATCTTGACGTTTTCTTTCCAGTGGGTATGTTCGTTTTGAACCTTTAGAGTAGCGTTTCTCGAACTTGTGTCTCCGGCTGCTTTTGGACTACAGTTCCCATCATCCCTTGACCACTGGTCTTGCTAGCTAAGGATGATGGGAGTTGTAGTCCAAAAACAGATAGATGCCCAAGTTTGGGAAATACTGATTTAGAGTATGTTGCTATCTTCTTTTTGTTTTCTCCATAACAAAGGCAGTGAGTGACAGAATGAACAGGGTGCTGCTTGAGGTTGTGTACATGCCCCTTAGACTGTAGGATGTCCGCCGTTAAACATGAAAGAAAACACTGTCTCTTTTTCACCCTTCCAAGAAAAACAGGCTTCGTCTGCCTACTATTGTACTGTAGCTATAGATCTGTACAAATGGACGACTGCTCTTTAATTCGTTGCATTTTTCTCTACACAGGCTGTTTTACCCACTCTGTAAAATAGCATGCCGAAAACACTAGGAGGCAGGCAGAGAGGGGAATCCTAAGAGTGACACACGACTGAGGGTAGGATTGTAACCCAAAAGTGTTCATGCCCATTTTAGAACTGTTTCCCCACCTTCAGGTAACTAATACCTGACATATATTGTGCCCATAAAATGGTACTGCTAGGAACCTCCTTGCCTGAGGTGGGCGCTATCATGGACTGTGTATTTAGGCCTCAGAACCGTCTTCAGATGAGGATGAAGGCAGTGGTGTGTAACATCGGTCTGTGTGATACTCCTGGACTGGCCAGGGCTGACGGCCTGACCTTCTGATATTGCGTCCAGTTTAGGTTCCAGTTTCTCCGTCCTCCATTTCAGATGTCAAGCTCCTGCTTGCACACTGGGTGGCATAAAAACCCTCTTTCCGTACCTGAGCTGAGCTAATCATAGAGTCAGGGTTTCCCAGCTTGATGAAGACATACTTTCTACTGCTCCCTCTCTTCCCCTCTCTGTCAGTTGGCAGATAAGCTCTTTGCTTACCTTTTCGACTAATCTTGTTCAGGTAAGCAGTACTATCGAAAATCTGATCACAGAGAAATCTTCTTGCCGCTGCACCCATCAGTCTTGAGAGACAATGGAGTGCGCCTCCAGGGGTGAAGTCAGACCGCTGTGTTAGCAGCACCAAGGTGACCTTCCTGGGGCACAAGCCAGGGCAGTGAAGATGGAGGTCTTGGGCCGCCCAAACACCATAACCCCCCTTGGCCTCCCTTATGTGGTCTAAAGGAAAGGAAAGCAATATGCTTGGCGCCAGCTTGACTTGCTGGAAGGAGGCATACAAGGCACCATCCCACCATCATAGGGGCTACACTCTGGATTTGTGCAGGATTTTCTCCTTAGCCTTTTCTTCTCCTGAAGATATCCCGCAAGGCAGTGGAGATTTAGTATCAGAGTTTTCCTTCTCCTACATCAGGCACCCCCAAACTTCGGTCCTCCAGATGTTTTGGACTAGAATTCCCATCTTCCCCGACCACTGGTCCTGTTAGCTAGGGATCATGGGAGTTGTAGGCCAAAACATCTGGAGGGCCGCAGTTTGGGGATGCCTGTCTTAGATGACATGCCTTCTCAGGTTGATGAACCCCATCTGGCCCTCACTTCCCTCTACAGCGTGTGCAGAAACCACCTCCTTGACTGTTGGAATCAGAACTTGTCATACGCAGGGGCAAAGTTCCTAACCCACAGAGGGTTTGAGACCCATCAGCTACCCTCACCTGGTTTATCCGGCAAGTTGAAGCTGTTTTCTGAGTTGTGCCCATTCTTGCAGGCTAAGAGCTTCTAGGAGCCACTGGTGAGAGCTGAGTGCAGGGTGGAGCCCAAAGGTGGACAAACTACCCCTGAAGTAGAATGACTTACCCTCCACCCTTTCCCTAACACCCCATACAGGGAAATCTAAGTTGTTTAAAAACGCCATTCAGCTATCACCTCTCTAAAACAGATCTTCCGTTGCATCTAGCTATGACGTATTTGGAATAGAGCCACTGAAATCAATGTCCATTAATTTCAGTGAGTCAGTAGTGTGATATACAACCCCTTGTATCCAACCTCTTGCGCTAGTCTTCTTTTTAACTTCTGTCTCCCTGTTCTTAATGTTATAAAGGTAAAGGGACCCCTGACCGACTCTGGGGTTGCGGCGCTCTTCTCGCGTTATTGGCCGAGGGAGCCGGCGTACAGCTTCCAGGTCATGTAGCCAGCATGACTAAGCCACTTCTGGTGGCGCACGGAAACGCCATATACCTTCCCGCTGTAGCGGTCCCTATTTATCTACTTGCACTTTGACGTGCTTTCGAACTGCTAGGTTGGCAGGGGCTGGGACCGAGCAACGGGAGCTCACCCCGTTGTGGGGATTTGAACCGCCGACCTTCCGATCAGCAAGCCCTACCTAGGCTCTGTGGTTTAACCCATAGCGCCACCCGCGTCCCCCTGTTATACCTGCGTCTTAATGTTATGCCCATACGCTAAATAGCAGTGTAAAATGCTGTTTATGGAATCCCATTTCTGGGAATTGCAAGAAGTAGCCTACAAGTTGAACAATAACTGTGCACCTTCTTCCACCTCTCTCTCTTCAGCATATGAAATGGGTGGTGGTGGGGAAATAGCCTCTAATGAAGATTGCCTTGCTTTTAAAATAAATGTACTTTGCAGCTACATTCTTAATACTGGCAGTGAAATTTCTTGAGCCATGCTGTAGTGAGAGCCAGATAAATTTAATGACCACAGCAATAGGGATAGGGATTTTTGCTAAAACATAATGGGTTTTATATAATTCATGAATCTGTTTTTCCGAGGCCAGCAAAACAAACTATTTGGCAGATACACCCTCCTGAAGTATCCAGAGCCAAGGCAGCCTTGCTGATTAGAAAGTACGCAAGCTGGGAAAATCATATAAATCTGCCTTCTAACTTGGAAGCTTTGATTCATTCGTTGTTTTTCTTGCGCACTGATTTATTCGCACTGTGTAAGTCAAAAGCACTTGAAACATGGTGATCTATTTAAGTTGAATCTGCAAGACCCCAATAATCTGTTTTTATAAACTAAGTAGATTCCCCTTGATTCTTTCTATGTGGTTTTTTTTGGGGGGGGGACACACACACATTTTTAAAATTCAGAAACAGGTGCCGAAATGACAAGAACAAGCATTTCTGCAGAACCAATAACTGCTGTACAGGCAAAGGCCTTGATGGATATATGCCAAATAATGAATAATAAGAGATGGTTCAGATTTCAAAATAAATATTTGGAACAGGAGCGCTTACTGGGATGAATTTAACCAGAAGGAAGAAAATTAGAAGCAAACAAGTCGTACAGCTATTTTCCCAAACTTGAGATAAGATCACAGTGTAACTTCCCCGCCGAATTCACTGCAGAATACAGCATGACTGCTCTTTGAACAATACACTCGAGTTAAACATCTTTTAAGATGTGGCTCAACGTTCGTAAAAGCAGAATGGAGACCTATGCATTACTTCCTCTATTTTGCAAGCACATTTAATCCTTAACGATGGCTGTGGGAGAGGTAACCACATGCTAAATCTATTCCATTAAAACAAATGGCACTTTGGAGTGTCCTGCTTGGATTGCTTGGGGGTGGGAGTGAGGAAGGGAAATACAGTGGTACCTCTAGCCATGAACTTAATTCGTTCCGGAGGTCTGTTCTTAAGCCAAAACAGTTCTTAACATGAGGCGTGCTTTCGCTAATGGGGCCTCCCGCTGCCGCCAGCACATGACTTCTGCTCGCATCCCAGGGCAAAGTTCGCAACCGGGAGTATCTACTTCTGGGTTAGCGGAGCTCATTACCCGAAGCGTTCACAAGGAGGATAGTACATAACATGAGGTTCCACTGTACAGGAAGCTGCCACATACTGAATCAGACCATTGGTCCATCTAGCGTAGTATTGTGCCAGTACAGTGACTGGTAGCAGCTGGGTGTGTGTGTGTCATGGACCGGTTGGATGCAGAGGAGTGGGGTGGTGGGAAGGAGGGACAATGATGAGTGGCCAGAGGGAGAAGGCTGGGGGGAGGACATGCCGGAAGCTGAAGAGGTAACAGGATTTAGTGAGCAGGAGGAGTTGTGGCAGAGAGAAGTCTAGAATCGGAGGCAGAAGCCGGAGCCTGTGAGTGGGGCGAGGGGGGCCAAGAAGCAGAGATGAGTCATGCTGGTGAAGAGTCTCGGGTGTCTCCCTCTCCTGCTGCAACAAGCTCCCCATTCCTTCTGTCTCACAGAACTAGAAGGGTATTATCCTGCTAATATTCTTGTTGCTGTGGTTTGCCATCCCCGCATTTCTTCTCAAACTCTGCCTCTTTTTAGGCAATTCTTAGTTCCATCATTGTACTGCTTCTTTCCTGCTAATGCATGAAGTTTTAGCTCAGCCCCCCCCCCCCAATTTATAACCTGCTGTTCATTCCGCTATATTTCTGCTACTCTGCTCGTTATTTGCTTTCTGTGCCTCTTCTTTCTGAAATTTCTCTGTTGCCTTCTTCTGGCGACCTTCCTATTAATTTGTCCTCATACAAAACTACTTGTACTAGTGGTCATATTAATCCTCATACTTAAAGAAAAAAAAAACCCCAAAACAAAAAAAAACCTACTACCAACGGTGATACCTGCAGTGCTTATTTCTCTTTCTGTAACATTTTAATTTTTTTGCTGAGTTTCCTTTTGAATTTTTCGTTTCTTCCATTCAAAAACAACAACACACCCATTTTACATGGATCTACTTCCTCTTCCTCTTTGTGTTTAAAAATTTTCACATTTTGAAAATGTATAACCAGCATTATCTTCCCCCAAAATTAAAGTAGTTAGCCGCTTTAAATAATTAAACCAATGCTTGTTGCACGAATGAACTAAAGAAACAAAAGAGCAGCAAACATAAGCAACAACACATAACTGCAACTGCAAAGCCCACCAAGGTCATGAAATCAATAAAAGCTGGGGGGAATCAATGAATGGCATGGTAAAAAGAAAATGAGGAAAACCCACATCAGGAAATATACAACATGCCTCTGAAAAGTCAAGTGTCTTTGAGCTCTAGATGATGTGGTCTTTCATATGTTAAGAGGTGCGGAGAAACCAGATTGCTATGAAAGTTTCCCTAAAGCAGGCATCCCCAAACTTCGGCCTCCAGATGTTTTGGACTACAATTCCCATAATCCCTGACCACTGGTCCTCTTAGCTAGGGATCATGGGAGTTGTAGGCCAAAACATCTGGAGGGCCGCAGTTTGGGGATGCCTGTCCTAAAGTTTAGAATTTTACCTTTCTTAATTGCAATTAAAGTCTCCAGCGTAATTATGCCATTGTTTTACTGAGCCTTCAAAAAAAAACCACCATGATGTTCTGGGCTACAGACCAGGTGTGGAAAAGTACAGATTCAATACTTACTGTTTTACGACGTAAATAACTGTTGAAAATAACAATTACAGTCAAAGGTTGTTGGGCATCTTAAATAACAGGCATTGCTGTTCTTGTTCTCTGTAATTACAGTGGGCCTGAAACAGGTTATACCGTTTTATCTCCCATGAAATCAGGGGTTGCGCCTGAAGCTTGTGAAAAAGATTCCATGATAGAAAGTTCTGCTCACCGTTCTCAGGGAGCGGCGTTTGTATGGCTCGCCGCCAAGCCAGGAAAACCTTTTGCGCCTGATGTGACCTGCAAAGGATGCCATTTCCTTCTTCAGCCACAGGGGTTACTGTGGCCAATCTTGGCACCAGCCAGTCCTGGGGGAAGGGGGCAGTGGGCATGGCTTGGGAACCAGACCCCATGTTTTCAGTGTGGACATTTAACGGGGCTGTGTCTGGACCTTACATCTCTGTCAGAGCTGGATCTCCCATCCTTTACAGCAGTGGTGGCCAAACTCGGCCCTCCAGATGTTTGGGGACTACAATTCCCATCATCCCTGACCACTGGGTCCCTTAGCTAGGGATGATGGGAGTTGTAGTCCCAAAACATCTGGAGGGCCAAGTTTGGCCACCACTGCTTTACAGTGTAGTCTACCTTGCCCAAAGGTGAGCTAGCAGGTCATGCTTAGACCTTGCCATGGAAATACTTGGTCACCGTATTTGGGGCCAGGCGGGAATTCCCCCTGCAGTCAAATTGGGCCTGCCCAGGGGTTTCGGTTACCTCGTAGCAATTGTCACAACTGGTTGGCAGCTAAGGCAGTGGGTTGGATCCTTAGTCAAGGCAGAGGAGGTGGGGTTAGGAACCCCTTCCACCTCAAAGAAAGTAGGGTACCCTGGTAAAGGTGTCCAATGGGAGGTGCTCCTGTCCAGATGCTCGAGACGGGGGCCAGCCTTATGTACGTCAATAGGGAGAGAGGTGAGAAGACAGTGCAGAAAAGTAAATACTATTATCATTAACAGAAGCCATTAAAAATATGGCAGTTGCTTAGCTGTTCGGTGAAGCCCACTGTCTGACTGTGATGTTGTGGCCAGAGTTTGGCTGTGGTGGCAGTGGGTTTGTGGGTAAAGCGCTGGCTCTGGCAAGGCAGAGTCCATGCTTCAGCATGGCATGGTAAGGCAAGAGGTGTCAGCGAGGTCGGAGCTGTGTGGAACGAATCTGGCACTCCCATTGTTGCCACCACTTGAAATTACAGAAACTTCGCTGAGATCCCTTGTAGTCTAATCTTACTTGCTATATCCTTATGTGGGAAGCTTAATATCTCAATAAGGCTAGAGCTATTACATTTCTTCTTCTTTTTTAAAAAAAGTTCATTGGGCATTAACCGCATGTCAGGAAACAGTTACGGTAATATTTGTTCTCATCTTTACCACTGAAATCTCCTTTAAAATATACACACAGAAGCACAGAATTAGTTCAGCAGCAGCTGTTGCTGTGGTAGCATACGTGGTAGTTTTAAGACTTGCATGAACATGTTCCAGGGGGTGGAAATATTTCCAGGATTCGTAAACATGCCCTTTCTGAGCTGATAGTGGGTTTGATTATGAAACAGAGCTCCACATTGACCATAACATTTGGAGACTAGAATGGGCTTTAAGTGGGTGTTTTTTATTGTGCCTGGTAGAGAAACTGCCTTTAGTATATTAATGAGACATAATGGCAGTGGCGATAGAAATCTGGTGGGGTCATTTAAACCCTGCAGACATTGGAGTGGAATGAAAGTCATTCTTGATAAGATGAGGCCTGGCTCCTTCTTGCTCTACTGCTGTGTCTTTATGCTTTCAACTAAGAATGAAGCATTAAGAATTCCTTGTTAACCTTGCTGATCCAAACTCCATTACAATTTTCAATAAAAACATATTTAAAAACAAAACACAACTTCGTTACAATGGTAGTTGAAAGAAGTGGACTTTTTAAATAAATAAAACAAGTAGCAGGTCTGTCTTTCTGAAAGAGCGATATTTTATAAAAGTTGTGATGGGTGGTGAAAATACAGCGAGTGTTTGTGGGGCAACTGCTAAGATTATTCTTTTCAACAGCACGGGACAGCTGCAAAGGTTAGGTGAACATTGGTTTCTGTAAGGAATCTTCATGAACTTAGTGTCTTCCAGATGTTTTGGTGTACTGCATCATCCTTGATCATGGAGACCAGTTGTCTTTCAGAACATCTGGAGGGCACCAGGTTGGGAAGGACTGTATTAGAAAATCGTTTTATAGTAACCTGTGAAATTCATTCATTCATTCGTTCGTTCATTCGTTCATTCATGGTTTTCTTAAAGTGCAGAGGCACTTAAATCTGAAACAATGGATAAATCATTATTTTATAACAATCGTAGATAATCTGTGACCTTTCAGATATGGTTGGATTCGAACTCCAATGACCCTTAGCAGCCATGCCCAATGTTCAAGGATGATGGGACTTGTATTCCAGCAACATATAGAAGGCCACAGGTTCCCCACTCTTCTTTATTATAACTATCCCTTTGGGGATTTCAACCCTAAACAATAGCAAGGGTTTGTAATGCAACTTGAAAAGAGATCTTAAATGTGTTGAGGGTTTATGTGTGAGTGTGGCATAGCTTAAACAAGATTTGTAAACTACCCTTTTTGATATTTTTGCAACTTGGATGATAAAGGTAAAGGGACCCCTGACCATGAGGTCCACTTGTGACCGACTTTGGGGTTGCGGCGCTCATCTCGCGTTATTAGCCGAGGGAGCCGGCGTACAGCGTCCAGGTCATGTGGCCAGCATGACAAAACTGTTCTGGCGAACCAGAGAAACAAACGGAAACGGCGTTTACCTTCCTGCTGTAGTGGTCCCTATTTATCTACTTGCACTTTGACTTGCTTTTGAACTGCTAGGTTGGCAGGAGCTGGGACCAAGCAACGGGAGCTCACCCCGTCGCGGGGATTCGAACCGCCAACCTTCTGATCGGCAAGCCCTAGGCTCTGTGGTTTAACCCACAGCACCACCTGCGTCCCTTCAACTTGGATGATAGGAGAGCCCAAAATATTGGGCGCTCCATAGCACCGAATATCATATGTTCAATTAACATGCCCTATTCTGTAGTTACTCTTCCCTGCTGCAGGGAGCAAGTCTACCTGGTGAACAGAGACTCAAGACTACTAGGACGAGTGATCTCATTCATGTCAACTTTTGATAGGTGGAGAACAGCATCTCTCCCTTTCCTCTTCGCTCCCTTAAAACTATAGTAACCTGCTGTCATATCTTCCAGCAGGGAAGCAGGTAACAAACCCATTGTTTGTTATAGATAGTGTACGTATAATAACTTGGCATCCTGGTTTCCTTTAATTCCAGAAATACCATTCACATTTTAATGTTTTGTTGGAAGCCGCCCAGAGTGGCTGGAGGAACCCGGCCAGATGGGTGGGGTATAAATTATTATTATTAATTATTATTATTATTATTATTATTATTATTATTATTATTATTATTATTATTATTCACAGGTTGTCTATCTGTTATTAGAAATATCAAGAGCTGCTAAGTGGTACTGAATATAGTTCTGAAAGCTAATACCTGCACCAACTGGATTATTTTGGTGCTGTTCATATTTAAACTCTACAGTCATCCTTGCAGGGACATTTTGCCCTCTACTGTTGCCAATGTCTACGATGAACATGGAATGGGAGTAACCAGATAAAAAATGTACGAGAGGCTATCCTATCTTGAATATCCACCTTGGCTTGCTGAACTGATAAATCCTTAATGTGTTTCTATCTGCATTGGCTTCTTAGTAGGCTCTAACTGTCCATTAGCTATTGCCGAATTAGACCATTTCATAATTCATTTAGATATGCACACATCCTTTAGGGCTCAGCAATGAGAGCTCTGTGTGGATGAGATATGGAATGCAGCAGCAAGGATACTCTTGGAACCAAGCAATCATATCACACCTCCATTCTGTACTGATCTCCAGGCTCAATCTAAAATGCTGGCTTAAAGACCTCAAAAGGGACCATCCTACTTAAAAGTACCACCTGCATTTTTATGAGCCTTCCTGAGTTTTACAGTAAACCTTGGGAGCCTTGCTCTCTAGCTATCAGTAAGAGAGGCTAGGCTATGACAGTAACCAAGGACTTGGCTTTTCAGTGGTGACCCATGTCTGTGGGGAATGATCTGACGTGAAGTATGTGTGGCTCTCTCACTAGTGACTTTTAAAAGGACCCTGAAGACATATATATTTTCTCTATATCTATCTATCTATCATCTATCTATCTATCTATCTATCTATCATCTATCTATCATCTATCTCTATCATCTATCTACACTTTATTTATTCCTATCCATTGCTATGTCCAACTGTTGTTGTTTTTTATTGCTTATTTTCAAGGGGTTTAATTGTAGAATTCAACTATTTCGAGTCGATCCCGAAAGGCGGAAGATAGATATAGTTTAACAGTGATGAACAGAAGTACATTTATAACGACTGTTTTACAAATCTAAGATGGAAGAAAACACTGGATTTTTTATTCACTGAAGTCTCAAAAATACAAGACACTGTATTTTACAATAATACAAGACTTCGTATTTTACAGGCTTGGCATTTTAAAAATGTATTTTTTTATTTTGCAATTTTGTTTGTTTGTTTTTAAAACACACACACACACACACACTATATATATATATATATATATATATAATGTGTATGTATATATATATATGTATATATATGTATATATATTGCTATTTAAACAAATAACAAGTAAACACTTATCCAGCAGTACAGCTAATCATGTTTGTTTTATCGATTGTCCCTAGACATACACTTACATGTTCAACATTCAAATATATTGCAGTTGAGTTTGTTGAATCCTGATGCAATCAAGTTGCAAAAGGGTATCAGATATGTAGAAACAGAAAATTTATGGTCCTCTGGATGTTGCTGGTCTTGAGCTCCCATCATCCACTGCCATTGGCTGAGTTGGTTGGAGCTGATGGCAGCTGGCCCAGCAACTGGAAGGCCACAGTTTCCCCAGCCCTGAACTCATCTGCTAAAGAGACCTGCCACCTCCCCACATTCCTTCTCCTCCTCTCTCTCCGAACCCCTGCTTTCTTTTGTTCTGCCACAGCCAGCCTTCGAAACTCCCGTTGTTGTAGGCGCATGTAGGGAATGCCATCAGCGTGAGCCGTTTCTGAGGTCTGGGTGCAGCACTGCAGCAAAGATTTCCGATTTAAACTGCAGAGTGGAAGGAAAGGAGGACCTTTTTCTGCCTCCCCACTTCCAGCCACTCTCCGAAGACTGGAGAAGAGACCCTCTTGAGAATATTGGGGTGGACGGGTGGACAGGGGAAGGACTAGACCCTGTGAAAAATGAACATAATATTTTAGCTGCAGTTCATTCATTTTTCAGCTGTGCATTCTTGGCATAGAAAAAAAGTGTACCTAGGCATTCCGTTGTTGCGCCCATAACCTTGGTTTAAGGTGTCGTTTGGCTCCTTGCTTTCATATCAGTTTCTCACGCTGCTCTCTCCTGTCCACTCTCGAGATAAAGGGCCAATGGATTCCTTCCTCAGAGCAAGGCATTCTGGGCCAAGTAGCCAGGAGAGTATGCTTTTTTTCATCCCTATAGGCATATGAGCTAATCTGGAAAGTTTTCTCAGCGATGGGTGGAAGTGTGGGAAGTGGGTGAGTCAAATGACCTAAGGCTGGGGGGGAGAACTTTCAAGTGATGAACTACTTAGGAATGTTACACAGTTTTTAAGAGCTTTATGTGTAATGATTAGCTTAACGTCTGGTCAACTTGACTAACGTCCATCAGTGTAGGTGGTTATTAGTCAGGTATACGAAAACTGATGTTTCCTATTCCCCACCTGCATTTTGCTCCAAAACCAGGCTCTGCACTTGTTTAGTCTTGCTGCTGCTGTTTGCGAACACTAAAGTTATTTATTCTGGTTGTATTCCGGTTGGCTGCATTAACTGTGGAGCCACATCAAGGCCATAAAGTTACAGCTCTGTTATGTTGTTGTTTAGTCGTTTAGTCGTGTCCAACTCTTCGTGACCCCATGGACCAGAGCACGCCAGGCACTCCTGTCTTGCACTGCCTCCCGCAGTTTGGTCAGACTCATGTTCGTAGCTTCGAGAACACTGTCCAACCATCTCGTCCTCTGCCGTCCCCTTCTCCTAGTGCCCTCAATCTTTCCCAACATCAGGGTCTTTTCCAAGGATTCTTCTCTTCTCATGAGGTGGCCAAAGTATTGGAGCCTCAGCTTCACGATCTGTCCTTCCAGGGAGCACTCAGGGCTGATTTCCTTAAGAATGGATAGGTTTGATCTTCTTGCAGTCCATGGGTCAATGCCTCGTCGTGGCGAAGGGGCTTGAATAACTCAGAGAAGCTATGAGCTATGCCGTGCAGGGCCACCCAAGATGGACAGGTCATAGTGGAGAGTTTTGACTAAACGTGATCCACCTGGAGAAGGAACTGGCAAGCCACTCCAGTATCCCTGCCAAGAAAACTCCATGGACAAAGACAACAGGCATATAAAGCTCTGTTATAAACCACTTTAAACAGCTCTCCTCCCAGTTTAAGCCAGGGTTTCATTTTGGGATTTGGACCTAGATTTTGCCCATGCAGCCACCGCACCAGATTATCTGTCTATAGCTGTACTGCTCGTAGCTCATAGTTCAACTAGGCCAGGGCCCTTTTTAACACCCCATTTCCCCCCTGTAGCTGTTAAAATAAAAGCAGCTGCTTTTGTAGGCGATATTACGCCTATGGGTCATTAGGCTCAAGGTGACATTGCTGCTGCTGCTGCTACCTCATTGCTTACTGGTCCGTGTTCCAGGGATGTTAAAAGCTGTGCTTTGGGTTCTGTGAGAGCTACTAATAAATGAAAAATTAGAAGCAAGCTATGCGTTCCTTTTTTAAAAAATCCGTCTGGAAAAAGCTTGTGGTTGTCACGGTCTGACTGTATACATCCCACTGCCCTTTCCAGCTCCCGAAAAATATTTGCAGCACTAATAAGTCATCCTTACTTTGGGGCTTGTTTTCTGTGCTGTACGCTAAAGGGGGCAGCAAGTCTCCCAGTTCTTGGAAAGCGGCTTTTCTCAAGCTTGATACCTGGAATTCTTCTCGCAAAAAGAAAGTTAAGAATGCCTGGTGGTGTTGACTCAGAGGCCTTAGGCATACAGAAATTGCGGCATCGCCGAGTTCTTTCGTAACACTTTTCGTGGCGCCACAGCGCTGAGTTGAATTGGGTCTGTCTGAAATGGTTATCTGCTTGGTGAATATTTAGGGGGGTGGTCTTGTGAAATAAGCCACGTGAAATCTTATTATTTCTGATCATGAGTCTACATAGATTATTGGGGGGGCAGGTGGGGGACAAACAGAAATGGTGCTAAAAGTGTTGAGCAGTTTGTCAACTGATCTATTATCGATCATTTGATAAATAGATTTGCATTGTATCCAGTTCTGGTCTTGTGCTGTCTGCCCTCCAGTTTCATGAGGTTTTTTTTGGGGGGGGGTTAAGTCTAGTTGTGCTTATAAGGGAGTTTATTTGTATGACTACAGTCAGTCTCAAAATGTTACTAAAATTAATGGGTTTTTAATTTATTTATTTTTAAAAGTACAAATTATTAGTTTGGAAATGAATGAGTTTCATTTAAATGCTCTCGTTTAGGGAGCCTGAAATATTGGGTTGAAATTCTTGGGCTTTGTTAATACTGTATTTTCATCTGAGTCGTAGTTCAGCGCTGAAAGGGTTTCTTTGGATCCTTGGCTGCGATTTAACACCAATTCAAACAAAATCTTAAATCTTTGCTTTGTTTTGCAGTTTGGAATTGAGGAGGGAAAGAGTGTAGGGTTTCTTAGGACGAGTTTAGTAAGCTTACCTTGGTATTTACAAAGAAAGTTTTGACATTGAAACTAAGCAGAGTGCTTAAACGGCACCTGGAGGAATTTTCTCTTTTTTTTACAAGCAATTAACTAATAGGGATGGGCATCTCAAAAGATTTTGTTCTAGGTATTATAAATCGCTGGTTATGCAAGTCAAGGTTATGCATGCGCATATCAGAAATGGCTTCAGTTGCATCCCAAATATTAATATTTTCGTAGGCACTGTAAAGCCTGGTTGGGAACTACCTTTCGAGGAAAGCCACTGTGAGAAATGACTGAAGAATACTAGGCCAGTCGTTCAATCCCATCTGTGAAAATCCTGTTGCCATAGAAGCCGCTTTCTCAACAAATTGTGTGTTCCAATTTGCTGGCAACTGTGGAGCCACGCAGAATCCCTTGGGCTGAATTGGTTCGAGAGCCACCAGTGGTTGACTCCTACTCCAAAGTTGTTTTTCTAAATACCTCCAAGTGTAACAGAAGCTGGGGGCTAGGAGAGCATGCTTATATACTTCCAGCGTGGTGTAGTGGTGTAGTGGTTAAGAGTGGTGGACTCATAATCTGGTGAACCGGGTTCGCTTCCCTGCTCCTCCACATGCAGCTGCTGGGTGACCTTGGGCTAGTCACACTTCTCTGAAGTCTCTCGGCCTCACTCACCTCACAGAGTGTTTGTTGTGGGGAAAGAAGGGAAAGGAGATTGTTAGCCGCTTTGAGACTCCTTAAGGGGAGTGAAAGGTGGGGTATCAAATCCAAACTCTTCTTCTTCTTGCACAAGCGGCCTTGCAAAGCCTGCCATTCACACCCTGAACCAGTGTTTCCCAAACTTGTGTCTCCGGCTGTTTTTGGACAACGAATCCCATCATCCCTGACCGTTGGTCTTTCTAGCTAGGGATGATGATAGTAGTAGTAGTAGTAATAATAATAATAATAATAATAATAATAATAATAATAATAATATATTATTTGTACCCCACCCATCTGGCTGGGTTTCCCCAATCACTCTGGGCAGCTCCCAATAGAATATTAAAAACATGATAAGACATCAAACATTAAAAACTTCCCTAAACTGGGCTGCCTTCAGATATCTTCTAAAAGTCAGGTGGTTGTTTATTTCCTTGACATCAGATGGGAGGGCATTCCACAGGGCGGGCGCCACCACCAAGAAGGCCCTCTGCCTGATTCCCTGCAACCTCACTTCTTGCAGTGAGGGAACTGCCAGGCCGCCCTTGGAGCTGAACCTTAGTGTCCCGGCTGAACAATGGGAGTGGAGACGCTCCTTCAGGTATACTGGGATGATGGGAGTTGTAGTCCAAAAACAGCTAGAGACCCTAAGTTTGGAAAACATTGCCCTAATCGCTGCGACCTCTCTTCGTCTTCACCCCTACAGCCTCCAGACCAGAGGGAATTCTGGGGCTCTCAGGCAAATGGGGATAACATCCAGTTTCCTGGACCTTCTCCAGGGTGAAAGAAATTTGCTTTTCTCTGCCAAGACCTCTCTCAGCTTCCCAGAGAACAGAGCAGCCCATCTTACACTTCTGTAGCATGAACCAAGTGACGTAGGCTCATGGTTCATGCTACAGTTCATGGTTCATGTGTTGGCAACAATGCATGCAGACCCAGCCGTCCCAAGCAAAGGAAGGGAATAGGTGATTTTGCATGGCTGCAAGGAGTAGTCCTTCAGAAACCACATCTTTTCCCCATTGCACAGTATTCCTTTAGTGCTATTAACAGTCCTTGTGAGATGGAAGTTAGACAATGCTGAATGTTAGCACCACCAGTGTGTGTGGAAGCACTTGCCTTGCTCATGTCTGGTTCCTCAGTAGGCACAATTATATATATATACAGTGGTGCCTTGCTTAACGAATGTCTTGCTTAATGAAATTTCCGCTTAACAAAAGGATTTTTCGAGCAGAGGTTGCCTCGCTAGATGAATTCGTTTTATGAAAAATTCGTCTAGCGAATCGCAGTTTCCCATAGGAATGCATTGAAATTCAATTAATGCGTTCCTATGGGCAAAAAAATAAATAAAAAAAATTCAATGCGTTCCTATGGGATTCGCTAAACGAATTTTTTGTTATAAGACCCAAGGAACGAATTAAATTCGTCTAGCGAGGCACCTTTGACTGTGTCGACCACAGCAAACTATGGCAAGTTCTTAAAGAAATGGGAGTGCCTGATCACCTCATCTGTCTCCTGAGAAATCTCTATGTGGAACAAGAAGCTACAGTTAGAACTGGATATGGAACAACTGATTGGCTCAAAATTGGGAAAGGAGTACAACAAGGTTGTATATTGTCTCCCTGCTTATTTAACTTATATGCAGAATTCATCATGCGAAAGGCTGGACTAGATGAATCCCAAGCCGGAATTAAGATTGCCGGAAGAAATATCAACAACCTCACCTCAGATATGCAGATGACACAACCTTGATGGCAGAAAACGAGGAGGAATTAAAGAACCTTTTAATGAGGGTGAAAGAGGAGAGCGCAAAATATGGTCTGAAGCTCAACATCAAAAAAACCAAGATCATGGCCACTGGTCCCATCACCTCCTGGCAAATAGAAGGGGAAGAAATGGGTGCAGTGAGAGATTTTACTTTCTTGGGCTCCTTGATCACTGCAGATGGTGACAGCAGTCACGAAATTAAAAGACGCCTGCTTCTTGGGAGAAAAGCAATGACAAACCTAGACAGCATCTTAAAAAGCAGAGACATCACCTTGCCGACAAAAGTCCGTATAGTTAAAGCTATGGTTTTCCCAGTAGTGATGTATGGAAGTGAGAGCTGGACCATAAAGAAGGCTGATCGCCGAAGAATTGATGCTTTTGAATTATGGTGCTGGAGGAGACTCTTGAGAGTCCCATGGACTGCAAGAAGATCAAACCTATCCATTCTGAAGGAAATCAGCCCTGAGTGCTCCCTGGAAGGACAGATCGTGAAGCTGAGGCTCCAATACTTTGGCCACCTCATGAGAAGAGAAGAATCCTTGGAAAAGACCCTGATGTTGGGAAAGATTGAGGGCACTAGGAGAAGGGGACGACAGAGGACGAGATGGTTGGACAGTGTTCTCGAAGCTACGAACATGAGTTTGACCAAACTGCGGGAGGCAGTGCAAGACAGGAGTGCCTGGCGTGCTATGGTCCATGGGGTCACGAAGAGTCGGACACGACTAAACGACTAAACAACACAGCGAGGCACCACTGTATATATATTTAGTTGTGGTTCAGCAGAGCCGTTAGACTCTTGAAGATGCAATGTTTTAGTAGCATTGGTACAATAAATAAATTTTCTCATCCTCCAGTTACAATATTATAGCCACCAGCCAAAAGGTGCTGGCTAATATTCATGGAGCTATGAGCTATATAGCTCTGAGGCCTGCTAGCGGGTCTCTGTGCACACAAAATGACACTTGTCACCTACAAACTATTGTGATTTATTGCCTGAAAAATGGCTCTTCCTTGCGACATATGAAGCTGTTAAATAAGAAACAGTTGCATATATATTGCGCAATAAAATGATCCCCGGGAATAGCTGAGTAGAAGGTTTATTTACATGAAAAACCAACTCTCCCCCAGTTCAATAGGGAACCCAGGAGCTTGTCATCTTGGAGTAATTTTAATAGCTGTGAACTTCGTCTTTGTCATAGAAAGTCTCGGTCTCTTGGGGGGTTGTACTAACGGGGTTTTCCCTAACATCTAATTAAAGGAAATTTAATTGGACAGGCAATACTGTTTATGCACCAAGAGTTATACTTACTGATTTAACCTAGGCCTGCAATTTGTTTCTCAGTATTGTCTTTCTGCCTTGAGATGGGTTAATTGCCACTGGCTCCTTTTCTGACCTGGTTGTTTAATCTGCACGTACTTTCTTTCGATTTTGCAAAGCCTCGTTTAAGAGATACGCGCCTTTTCTTTATTTCTTCTCTCTTCCTTCCCGCTGTCCCCCTGCTGTACAGGTGCTGTTACATCTGAACTGTGTTCCAGCTTTTCCTAAAGCTTTGAAGCAGCCCTGCTATGAAGCTGCAATTATTCCTTTGCTCTTATAGCAGAACTGCTGGCTTCCTATTAGAACTACTGGCAGGTTTTCCATTACTGTCCTAGTAGTCACATGTGGCCCCCGGTGGCTTCCTGTCCTGAGTTTCTAACACTGCCAACTTGAGCTGCTTGGAAGAGTGGTGCCCTAAATAAGGAACCCAAGGAATTGTAGCTTGGCGAGGGTTCTGTTGTTGTTTAGTCGTTTAGTCGTGTCCGACTCTTCGTGACCCCATGGACCATAGCACGCCAGGCACTCCTGTCTTGCACTGCCTCCCGCAGTTTGGTCAAACTCATGTTCGTAGCTTCGAGAACACTGTCCAACCATCTCGTCCTCTGTCGTCCCCTTCTCCTAGTGCCCTCAATCTTTCCCAACATCAGGGTCTTTCCCAAGGATTCTTCTCTTCTCATGAGGTGGCCAAAGTATTGGAGCCTCAGCTTCACGATCTGTCCTTCCAGGGAGCGCTCAGGGCTGATTTCCTTCAGAATGGATAGGTTTGATCTTCTTGCAGTCCATGGGACTCTCAAGAGTCGCCTCCAGCACCATAATTCAAAAGCATCAATTCTTCGGCGATCAGCCTTCTTGATGGTCCAGCTCTCACTTCCATACATCACTACTGGGAAAACCATAGCTTTAACTATACGGACCTTTGTCGGCAAGGTGATGTCTCTGCTTTTTAAGAACAGGGTTCTGTTAGTTCCCTCGTATTCCCTTCCCCTCAAAACTACACTTCCCAGGATGGTAAAGTACAGTCGTACCTTGGAAGCCGAACGGAAGCCGTTCCAGAAGTCTGTTCGACTTCCAAGGTGCGGCTTCTGATTGGGCGCAGGAGCTTCCCGCAGCCAGTCAAAAGCCCCGCCAGACGTTCAGCTTCCAAAAGAACGTTCGCAAACCGGAACACTCACTTACGGGTTTGCAGTGTTTGGGAGCCAAAACGTTAGACTGCTAAGGCGTTCAACAACCAAGGTACAACTGTATTTGACTGTTATTGCAGCTTGAGTCTGTAGGGTGGATATGCTCTTAAGAGAAAGTGAAAAGGTGACTCAAAGGCTACCTAGGTGAAAGAAAGTACAGTAGAAGATCCCTTTTAAGAACTGAAATACCAAGTCGTCGTCGTCCCCACATTCTCCCCTAGACTTTTTTATTTTAAGTGTAGTTTCTTGGGGTGTGGGGTTGAAGCTGAGTGTTTTGTTTGAAAACCTAGCTTTATGAACATTGCACAGACTCGGGCTTTAATCTCATTTTGGCTCTTGCACAAAATATATTTTATTACTCTTTCACCAGAGGGGATGAAGGTAACTCTCCATCATACTCACGAGCCCTGCCAAGAACTACAGGAGGAGTTATGAAATGAAAAAATACTTTCCAGCCTCCACAGGTTATTAACAGAAACTTACAGAATTTAATATGCCAAATTAATCTGGCTTGGTATGCACGTAGACCTGCCAATCATAAAATAGTTTGTTTGTTTTTTTGCCAAGGTATTCAAGCAAGTGTTTAAATCTAATGCTCTCTGCTGTATGCAAAATGTACCCGGGTGGTCATTGACTCAGTAAAATCAAGGGGCTCAGAGGCCTGTGAATGAAAGATCCTTGCAGAAAACTAATTTACAAGTCAAAATGTGGCTGGTACATGTGCGTTCCTTTTTAAACAGAGAGATTCATCATATACCTGAGAATTAAAATGGTAGCTTTGCTTTTTCATCATCTTAATGTCCACTCGTATTGTCCTGAAAGCACATGCACTGTGTATATAGCATTATTCCAGAACGTTCTGCATTTGAAATGGTTAAGAATGGGAAGATTTAGTTAAAAGGAAGCAGGAAAGTGTGTGGGGAGTTTATGTAAAGCCATCTATTGAAAATAGGAAAAGGCACAAAACGTGGGGGGGGGGATTGACAAACATGGTTAAGTGGCTAGTGCATAATAGCCTCCTTTATTAAAGTCTTGCCCAACTTTTTTTTCTAATAGAGGGAGAAACAGATTATAAATTCTTACGAATTAAATATAAACCTATAGTAAGGCAGGCCAATAAGCAATTTGAGGAGCAAGTCAAGGCATTAATTTACATCTTAAGGCGTTTCTATGATCACAATAGGGACCCAGGTGGCGCTGTGGGTTAAACCACAGAGTCTAGGGCTTGCTGATCAGAAGGTCGGCGGTTCGAATCCCTGCAACGGGGTGAGCTCCTGTTGCTCGGTCCCAGCTCCTGTCCACCTAGCAGTTCGAAAGCACATCAAAGTGCAAGTAGATAAATAGGGACCGCTACGGCGGGAAGGTAAACGGTGTTTCCATGCGCTGCTCTGGTTCGCCAGAAGCAGCTTTGTCATGCTGGCCACATGACCCGGAAGCTGTCTGCAGACAAACGCCGGCTCCCTCGGCCTATAGAGCGAAATGAGCGCCGCAACCCCAGAGTCGGACACGACTGGACCTGATGGTCAGGGGCCCCTTTACCTTTACGATTACAATAGTTAGCCAAACAGAAGAATAAGCCTTGCTGAGAAACTTACTCGCTTTCCTTTTTTCCAAGAGAATTCTTACCTTACTAACCTTATGGGGAAGGGGGAGCAACCTTGTGGGTTAGCAACAAACATGCTGATAGTATCTGGATTTTCAAGAAGCTCTTGACAAAAGTTACTGAGCAAACATGTAAGAAGAGTGAGTTTCCCTTTTAACTAATCACTTATTGATAAGGCAAGAGGCACATGAAAGGAAGAAATCAATGGAATCCACAGAGATCTGTGTCGCTTTTCGTACATTATCTGGAAGGGGGGGTAAATGGTGAGGTAACAACATCCCAGCAAGGATGTTGAAATTCCATACAGATTAGAAGAGCTCCAGGACTCTCCAAACTGGGTAACAAGTCATTGTAAGTGTAGATGAGGCTTTGTGTGAACATTGCGACAAAAAGCAACACCCCCTAACGTCTTGCATACACTCAGGGTGTCCAATTTTACTGCAGTTACCTAGGA
The DNA here is from genome assembly GCF_965207765.1 of Zootoca vivipara. Lineage (NCBI taxonomy): Eukaryota > Metazoa > Chordata > Lepidosauria > Squamata > Lacertidae > Zootoca > Zootoca vivipara. Next base: position 24,546,912 of record NC_142590.1, on the reverse strand, counting down.
AATACATAATTTGCATTAGCTGGAGGAGCTTGGGCCAAACAACAGGCTTATAAAACCTATGGATCTTAATCACCGACCTTGCCCTAATTTATACACACAAAGAAACTGGGGGAATGTTCAGGGTTGTGGGAGAGGCTATATTAATTTAATATATCATCCCAATCTTGCGCTGGCAAGATCCTAAACTTAGCAGAGTAACATTCCCATTTAAACACAGCGAAATTTGGCAATCAAGTTCACTAGAACTTCTAAAACAACATATTCCTGGTTTCCCCCCCCCTTTTTATCCCTCTTAAAGAAAATACACGACACAATGCTCTTTAAAAGTATGAAAAGTGTTTACTTACAGACATCCTGAGATACAGCACAAACTTAAGAGGCAGGCTGGCTTAGAAAAAGTAATCTATACATGTGGAGTCTACTCATATGGAGTGTGGTCAGTTTGAGTGCGTAGTCAAAAGAGAGAAAACATGGCCGCTGCCCTGTCCTTACATTTTACCTGGACAGGTTACGCCCATCTCAATTACATGCAGAGGAAGTCCGTCCCATATCAGTGGCAGGAAGTCCGCTGCTGAGCTGGTCAGGTGTCCCTCCATGTGGTCACTCTAGGAAATGTTGTGACTTGACTGCTCCTGTTTTACTTCCCGCAGAAACCAGGTGATGAGCTGGACCGTAGGGCCATGCTTCTGGTTCTGCCCCCAATGGCATTTAGTTTCCCCTAGCTCGGCCCCTGACATCTATACATTGTGTGTGGTTTCTATCGGGGGAAACTTACACGTGGCTTGTGTACCTGTGCAACCACAATTCTGGGCTTTTCTCTGACTCACAGTTAACACATGCTTGGGGAAGTAAGGGATGGTGCACTGGGAACATGGCGCTTAACCTGATCTTCTCTGGCCAGGTCAATGGAGAGAAGAGGCAAGGTCAGTGCCTCTGGCAGAACCCTCTGGCAGAACCAATCGGGAAGCTGGTTGGAGCTAAGGCAAACTCTGTTTTATAGTGGATGGTGCCGGCAGCACTGTTCCACAGCTCTCTTAAATCACTTGGGTACATGCCAAGGGTGTTTATGGGTGTGTGTGCTTCTGTCCCTATAATTCACTCCCAGGGCATATGAAGAGTAAAGATGGCAGGTGTTTATGTTATTAAAGCTCCTCTTGCATTGCTGCTGGTAAAACCGAAGGTAAGAGGATTACAGGGAGCTGTCAAGTATACCACACCTTTGTCCTACATTCATAGTGGTTTCCAGAGAGATTTGCAAAGGATTCCCCACTCCAGAAAATTGTATTGTATTTCGTGCCACTCATTCCTCCCAGTTGTATAGGAAGCTAGTTGGGAGGGCATGAGAATTGGTGCTTAGAATTGGCGCTTGTACGAATGTGATTGTGTTAAAACAGTCAAGTAACAACAAGGCACCTTTTCAGTACCATGAGTGTCAAAACTATTGGAGGCAACATATAATCTGGGCTTTTCTGAGTTTCTAGTCCGTAGACAACCTGGAAATATCTGAACAGTGTGATCACAGCAACTCTTCCCAGTGAGACAGTTGCGGGGAATGAAAGTCCTCACCTTCCCACCGATCCCTAAGGCTCCTCCCCCTGTTCCTTCCCCAGCAACCTAAGGCTCTGTCGTCTTGTCTCTCATTGCTCCGCCCTCTTCATTACTCTGTGTTCTTGGAGATCAGCGAGGAGGGGAGATGGTCGCAGCAGAAAGGGAAGACTCTCTGGGTCAGTCATGTCCAAAGTCTGCTTTGGGGGCCTAATCTGGCCCGCCGGTCGATTTAATCCAGCCCCCATGGCAGTATATGTCACATTGCTTCCAGTTTCTCTTGCTGGCTGCCATAGCTGGGGCAATATTTTTATAGCCTTAGCAATCCTCTCTTTGGTGTGTTTACTCAGAAGTAAGTCCTGCCGAGCTCAATGGGATTTCAGCCTTAAAACTGGTGGTTGCCTAGGCAACTAGTCGTGAAATCTCCCCTACTGCTGGTCTTGCAGTTCACCTGATACTACTTGCAGTCTCTCTTTTGGAGACCTGGTTTTATCCGGTTCAGGCAGTGATGAATAAGCAGGTATCCTTTTTGCATTTAGTTAGTTCATCTTGTAGTTGCAGGTCGACATATATGGTAGGTTTCTTTGTTTCTTTCTTTTTTTTAAGGATTCTTTTTGTCTTCCAGAAAAACCCAAAGGCAGCTCTCCTTGTAAGAATTGGGGGCAGGGGGCAGTTTCCTAAAGTGTGGTTTTGTTTTCCTTAGCTCTTCAAGACACATAGGTGAAAATTGAAATCATACTGGGCTGTGTAATTATAAGCAACAAAATTAGACCTCTCTATAACATCCAAATTCTCATACTTGCATAGCTCATATCTGGTGAACATAACAACAAAAGCCTGAAATCACTGAAAAGAGAAGTGCATAAAATGCTTTGAGAATTGCTCTTTGTGGAAAGAAATTAATTCTAAAACATTGACTAATTTGTAATCGTCCATTGTACCATCATGACTTATCATGCCCCTTTTGCAATACCATTTTCCCTTCAGAAGAAAAAGGACGTGGTGCGTCCTTCATTCAGTACGCTTTTAAAACACTTGAGATTGTTTATCAGTGAATGGGGGCAGAATCTTCAGATGGATGTATTTCACAGAATAAACAAAATTGCCCAGCCTCGAGTAAATCCGTTTAGGGGTGCTATTCACAATGGGTAGAGAAAGGGTTGTGCGTGTTCCTTTTTCATTTCAGAAAGCAAGTGAATGATGTTAAGAATTTGTAGGTCTTGTATTGGAGTGATCAATCCCTGACCTAAGGGCCTGATTCCCCCCGCCTCCTGGAAAAAAGCAAGGTTTTCTTGCTACCCAAGAACTCTCCCATTTTGGCAGTGGCAGAGCATAGGAAAACAATATAAGCGGATACTGGACTGGGTTGAGCAGAGACGTTTGAACCACTTTCCCAGTCATTGGATGGATCATTTGAGCAAGGAGGTCACAATAACCTCCTCCTCTGCTGATCTACATGGGGTAGCTGAGGGTGGGTGTGTCCGTGTGTGTGTGTAGTGGCTACACCCACTACTGGAGGGTTAGCCAAGGGTGAATATAGCCCTTCGGCCAAAAGGAAAAGGTTAGCCACTCCCTGGTCGAATGGATGAAGTTTACATTCAAGAGTATAAAGTACAATTTGATCTGCCAGCAATGAATGACAGCTCCTTTTTGCTTCCTTCTCGTTACAGGAATGTTTACCCTCGCAGAAGTTGCATCCCTTAATGACATTCAGCCAACGTACCGCATTCTGAAACCATGGTGGGACGTATTTATGGATTACCTAGCAGTCGTTATGCTGATGGTTGCCATTTTTGCTGGAACCATGCAGCTGACCAAAGACCAGGTGGTCTGTTTGCCCGTCCTGCAGTCGGCTGTAAATGCAAAGGTGCAGCCCAGCTCCTCGGCGAGTGCCAAACCTACAAACGCTGCCCTGGAACCCGAAACAGCCGCAGCCCAAGACAAAGAAGCGCAGGGAGCGAGGGCCGTTTCTTTTGCACCTGTCGTCGCAACTGACATACCTCTCAGCAGATCTACCTTTCCACCGTTGCACTCCACTGTCGCCAGTCCGGAGGAGAAGAAGGAGCAGGCAGATCCCCTGGGCCGAAAAACTAACTTGGATTATCAGCAATATGTTTTCATTAACCAGATGTGCTACCACTTGGCTCTTCCTTGGTATTCAAAGTACTTTCCCTACTTGGCTCTTATACATACCATTATTTTAATGGTGAGCAGCAACTTTTGGTTCAAATATCCCAAAACTTGCTCGAAGATCGAGCACTTTGTTTCCATCCTGGGGAAGTGCTTTGAATCTCCGTGGACTACAAAGGCTTTGTCTGAGACGGCGTGTGAGGATTCTGAGGAGAATAAGCAGAGGCTGACCGGGGCCCAGTCTTTGCCCAAGCATGTGTCCACCAGTAGCGATGAAGGAAGTCCGAGCGCCAGCACCCCCATGATCAACAAGACGGGCTTCAAGTTTTCAGCGGAGAAGCCCGTCGTCGAGGTTCCGAGCATGACCATTTTGGACAAAAAAGATGGCGAGCAAGCCAAGGCCCTCTTCGAAAAAGTACGGAAATTCCGGGCGCACGTGGAGGACAGCGACTTGATATACAAACTCTACGTCGTCCAGACGGTCATCAAAACTGTGAAGTTCATATTTATTCTCTGCTACACGGCAAACTTCGTCAACGAAATCAGCTTTGAGCACAGCTGCATGCCCAAAGTGGAGCACCTGACTGGCTACCAGGAGTTCGAATGCACACACAACATGGCTTACATGCTGAAAAAGCTGCTCATCAGTTACATTTCCCTCATTTGCGTCTACGGTTTCATCTGTTTGTACACACTCTTCTGGTTGTTCCGGTTGCCCCTGAAGGAGTATTCCTTCGAGAAGGTGAGGGAAGAGAGCAGCTTCAGCGATATTCCAGATGTGAAGAACGACTTTGCATTTCTGTTGCACATGGTGGACCAGTATGACCAGCTCTACTCCAAGCGGTTCGGCGTCTTCTTGTCGGAGGTGAGTGAAAACAAGCTGAGGGAAATAAGCCTGAACCACGAGTGGACTTTCGAAAAGCTGCGCCAGCATGTTTCCCGCAACGCCCAGGACAAGCAAGAACTTCACCTCTTCATGCTCTCAGGGGTCCCCGATGCAGTGTTTGATCTTACCGACTTGGACGTGCTGAAACTTGAGCTGATCCCTGAAGCTAAAATCCCGGCTAAGATCTCCCAGATGATAAACCTGCAAGAGCTACACCTCTACCACTGTCCCGCAAAGGTGGAACAGACAGCCTTCAGCTTCCTTCGCGACCACCTGAGGTGCCTGCATGTAAAGTTCACCGACGTGGCGGAAATCCCGGCTTGGGTGTACTTACTTAAAAACCTCCGGGAGTTGTACCTGATAGGCAACTTGAACTCGGAAAACAACAAAATGATAGGACTTGAATCTCTTAGGGAACTGAGGCACCTCAAAATTCTCTATGTGAAAAGCAACCTGACCAAAATCCCATCGAACATCACCGATGTGGCCCCACATCTAACCAAGCTCGTAATCCATAACGACGGCACCAAGCTCTTTGTGTTGAATAGCCTTAAGAAAATGATGAATGTAGCAGAGCTGGAATTGCAGAATTGCGACCTGGAGCGGATTCCGCACGCCATCTTCAGCCTCACCAACTTGCAGGAGCTGGATCTGAAGTCCAACAGCATACGCACAATCGAAGAAGTCATCAGCTTCCAACATTTGAAAAGACTGACTTGCCTGAAGTTGTGGCACAACAAAATTGTCATCATTCCTCCTTCCATTACCCATGTGAAGAACCTGGAGTCGCTTTACCTCTCCAACAATAAACTCGAATCCTTACCGGCTGCAGTGTTCAGTTTACAGAAGCTCAGATGCTTAGATGTGAGCTACAACTCTATCGCAGTGATTCCCCTGGAGGTAGGCCTGCTACAGAATCTCCAGCATCTGCATATTACCGGAAACAAAGTAGACATTTTGCCAAAACAGCTGTTTAAGTGTACCAAGCTGAGGACTTTGAGCCTGGGGCAAAACTGCATCACCTCGATTCCGGAAAAGATTGGCCAGCTCTTGCAGCTAACACACCTAGAGTTGAAGGGGAACTGTTTAGACCGCCTGCCGGCTACGCTGGGTCTGTGTCGGCTTCTCAGGAAAAGTGGACTCATTGTAGAAGATCACCTCTTTGACACGTTGCCTTCAGAGGTCAAAGAAGCGTTGAACCAAGACACAAACATTCCCTTTGCTAATGGGATTTGAACAGAGGTAGAACTCCCAAGTGACTAACGTAGATTATATTAAAAGTACACCTTGTTATAAAACCCTGTGTTGGGAATCTGGAACTCCTTTTTTTGTAAGAAAGGACTGTTAAACCAAGGGTGGTAGAAGCTTGTTTGGTGTTTGTAGTATTTTGAAACATCATTTCCAAATTTTTTGGAGGGGAAAGAGGAAGGGGGGGAGGGAAATCCTTAAACAATCTTGATGATTCTTCTTCTTTTTCCTTTAAAGATGTTTGTAACTTGGATGCTGCCGCTTTTGAATGTTTACAAACTGCTCGCCTGCTTAATGTACATGATTAAACTGGTGACCTTTTCTTACTATAAAAAAGCATTTGGTGGCTCAGTTCATTTTAGCATTCTCTTAGAGACCACAGGTGCTGTATCGCTGACGCTGCTCTAGCAAGGAGAAACTGGACGTTCATTCAGTTGTGAATTGTCTAATGTGATCACCTGCCCTCTGCTACGTGAATGGGAATAGGGATTCCTACCTTTCTTGCAACGTGGATGGAAAATGCACCACCACCTGCTATTTTAACCTCGTGGCGGCATGCATGTTGCATGTGGCTATCTTTTCTGGACCGCAAATCTCGCTTCCTAAATGTACAGCAAAGGGATGTTTTGCTGGACAGACCTGAAAAATCACGGAATCGTAGAGTTGGAAGGGGCCACGAGGAATTCACATGCAGTACGTTTCACATGCAGTAGGTCCCAGGTGCACACCCTGAATGCGATCGTAATCTCCCACTAGAAAAGGCTGGGAATCTTCTGACAAAGAGCATGGGAGAAGGCAAGGTTGGATTGACTAGGAGGGAGCACTGCATGGGCTCCCCCCCCCCCCAACCCTCTATATCACGCTAACCTCAGGCTGTGCCAAAGCACAGCATACCAAGGGCAAATGTTAGCGACGTGCTATGCTAGAAAGAACACTTTGCCTAAACAGAAACACCTCAAATCATGCCCTGAAGCTCTCACGTATGCAGCTGAAATAAAATTTGAAAGGCATAGCATACAGCACCTCAATAGCGATGGAGTATGAAGCATCAGCTCTGTTCCACAGAACAGTAATTTTTAACAAAACAATTTCCCCAACATCACGTTTTGTAGCTTGGACAGACTATGGTCTAGATCAGGCATCCCCAAACTTCGGCCCTCCAGATGTTTTGGGACTACAATTCCCATCTTCCCCAACCACTGGTCTTGTTAGCTAGGGATCATGGGAGTTGTAGGCCAAAACATCTGGAGGGCCGCTGTTTGGGGATGCCTGGTCTAGATGCCTGCCAGGTTCTGTTCCTTAATCATATTAGGCCTGCTGCTGTTCTGACTAGTTTAAACACCAATGGATCCATTTTGGGACTAATCGAAACCCACTTAGCTAAAACAAATGACTGGGAAAGCTGGGTTCAAGCTGAATGTAGCATTTAAAAACAATACAAAACTACAGCCCAGTAGTTGAGCCCCCATCCCTTTATTCAAGAACAATACCTTCAGTGGCCTAGTTTTAAAAGGTAAAGGTAAAAGGACGCAGGGATTGGGCTGGGGGAGTGAATTAATTTGAAAACGTCTTGTTTTCATTTGGGACAAAATGTCACATAACCCCACCTGCATATAACGCTTCCCAAGACTGTATTTATTTATTATGCCTTGTTGAACAATGAGTTTGTTACCAGAGAGGTGGTGCTAAGGCTACTTTTGCTGAGTACACAGGTACTGCTGTCAGAAAGTGCGTCTTCCCAAACATCTCCACCAAACTCCTCTTTTGTCTGCATTCCATTCGCTCCCTGCTCTGTTTCTGGAAGAGAGAGGGAAAACAATGTGCCCTAACATGATTTGAGAACATGCTCTGGAAGTAGGACTAATAATAAAAGTCCCCTTTCTTTGAAGCAGAATAGTTAAGAATCTGGCTCCAGAATGAAAGAAACTGGCAATCGCCCACTACCAAGGGGGGGGGGGAGTCATTCATGGAATTCTTGCTACAAAGGCCCTTACTGTGGCTTTTGCGTAATTGTAGAAAATGAGCAACACAGGAGGGCTGGAAAACATACGGCACCACCCTGGTCCTTTTTGTATCGCATGCTGGACAAATAAATCAGAATTGTTTCTTAAATAGTTTTCTTTATATTAAAAGTTATTTGTGTTAAATCCGAGGCTTACAAAATCTCAGCTGGGTTCATGATTCATTTGTGTGGCCCGCTTCCACTCTGTACCAGGTGTGTCGACTAGCAGAAGAACACCCAGCTATGCACAGGGGCAGGGGGTATTTTGTCTGAAAAGCCTTTCTTCCCCCTTTAAATTATCTCTAATAATTTAACCTCCTTTTGTGTATGGGAGGGCTGAGTGGCAAAAACTCTGAGACTGCCTGGCGGTGAAATACGCTAAAGGAGTTGCTTTTCCACAAGCAGAAGGACTCCTTTCATTTGCACAAGAGAGAGATCTAGAAGAAACATCAGCTGGAGGAAGGATGGGGAGAGGCGATTTGGGGAGATTCCCATTGTCACCTCCAAGACTCTTCCAGATAGAGTCTACTAGAATAGAATAGAATAGAATAGAATAGAATAGAATAGAATAGAATAGAATAGATACTTTATTGACATTGTACATAGTACAACAAAATTGAATGTCATCCCATAAAAAACAATATAAAAACACAATTACAGCCACACACACACATACATATACACCCATCACAACTCCCGGGATCATATTATTTAGTTACAGCATTTAAGATGGTTATGGCTCTCGGATAGAAACTGTTTTTTAATCTATTCGTTCTTGATTTAATTGTTCTGTATCTCTTGCAACGGTGCAAAAAGACTATATCCAGGATGAGATGAATCCTGTAAGATATTACTTGCATTTTTAAGGCAAAGGGAGGCAAAGGGAGTTGTATAGTTCTTCCAGAGATGGGAGAGGATGACCGATAATCTTTTGGGCTGTGGTTATGACCTTCTGGAGCACTTTCCTATCCATGACTGTGCAGCTGGAAAACCAAGCACAGATACAGTATGTAAGAATGCTCTCTGGAGCCTCAGTAGAAGGACACCAGGAGTCTCTCACTCAGCTTGTTCTTTTTTTAAAAAAAGTCTGAGGAAATATATTCCCTGCTGGGCCTTCTTCACCAGAGCAGTGGTATTCGTGCTCCAGGTCATACTCTGCTCGATGGTTAACACCCAAGAACTTAAATACAGCCACCCTCTCCACCTGGTCCCCGCCAATATACAGGGGCTGAATGTCCGCTTTTTTCTTCCTGTAGTCCACCACCAGTTCCTTGGTCTTGAGTCTTGACAGTATTAAGAACCAGATTATTATCTCCACACCAACCATAGAGCCGCTTCACCTCGTCCCGATAGGTGGACTCACCCCCCCCAAAAAATGAGCCCCACCACAGTGGTGTCATCAGCAAACTTGATGATTTTGTTGCTAGAGTGGATAGCTGTACAATCATACGTGTAGAGGGTATACGTGTAGAGGGTATAGAGCAGGGGACTTGACACAACCCTGTGGGGAGCCGGTGTTAAGACTAAGGGCTGTGGACATATGTGGACATATACTAGCCATGGATGAAGGTGGTACAGCTTCTGACTACCAGTTGCTGGAAAGCACAGGAGTCAAGTGTGCTCTGGTCTTCTGCTCTTCTGGATTTCCCATGACAACAGAGCGAGGGCCATTGGCCGCATGCAGCTTTTGTTCAGATACCTTCAACTCTCCAGAGCAAAATTTCAGGACCCACAGGGGACAGCAGAGAGAAGGCAGAATCAGTTATAATGATCCCCAAACCCCTGCTTTCTTCCAGAAGGCTTATCCACTCACTGAGATCCAGCTCCAAGGGCCTTCTGGCAGTTCCCTCATTGCGAGAAGTAAAGTTACAGGGAACCAGGTAGAGGGACTTCTCAGCCGTCTTGAGGGAAGTTTCTAATGTTTGATGTCTTACTGTGTTTGATGATGATGACGATTATGACAACAGCAACTGTGTGCTGGGTGCAAATAAATGCTACTTTTATGAAACTAATGGACCTTGTTTTCTCATGCCCATAAATTTCAATGGGTCTACTGCTATGCATATGGCTACGATAGCATATAAGCCAGGAAGTCTGGATCCAAACTTTTATTTTCTTATTGAAGCATTTAGCAAAAGCATCTGCTTCTGGGTTCTGTTACAGTCTCCAAAAGGAAAGCTTTGGCAAGCTTCTGAAAGGTTTGAAATGTCAATGCCTTGGAGACTTAAGGTTGGATCATGACTGTTTTTGAGCTGTTGAAAGAAGAGGCAACCATGAACGTACTTCAAGTCTAGACAAGATATAGACTTGGAAGTACTTGGTTAAAACAACAACAACAACCACAGTTACATATTGCCAGTACAGACACTTTTTAAACAGCCTGCAACTTGATGCTAAACCTATTTTGGGGGGGAGTCTACCCTCTTGACTTTTGTGGGTTGTGCTCCTGAATTGGATTGAACTATTAATCACTTTGCAACCCAACTGGCATGGCCAGTTTTGTCCTCCTTAGCTTCTAGAGGCATGTGAGTATAGAAATCCAAGGCAAACTGATGACTGGAGGGTGCAAAGTATTTTGTGTTATAACCCATTTCCCTTAATCTGGGGCTAACGGTCATCTGGGAAGAGACAGCAGTGCCTTCGATGAGAGGAGAGGAAGTTTCTAACAGTAAAAAGTTATTGTGCAGAAGACTTGAGCAAGAAGGGATTCTTCACGCCATCAATCTCCATCTGCTCCATCTCTCTCTCTCTAATCTGCTTAATTGAAAGTTTTAGCACCACTTATCCTAAAAGGGCAACTAATTGCTAAGCCGTTCTAAGGAGCAGCAACTAGGCAAAGTAATAGTTCAGCAACTCACACATTCTGCACACAAAGCTGGAAGAATCCAGAACAAAAAGCAACAATAAATACCGGTACTAATTGTTCATTTATTATTATTTTTTAAAGAGCTCATCTTGTATGAATGAGAGGATCCTCTGGATGCAGGTCTCAGTTTTAAACCGACTTTGCCAGGCTTGTAGAACGAAGTGCAGAGCAGTGATGGTTCAGCTAGGGATATCTAGGGTGGGCCCCCTATAGTTCTCCAAATGTTGCAGGGCTCCAAACTGCAGACCTTCTGATTTGATCCAGGAATGTTCTGCTTTTCCTTAGAACTTCCCTATTTTCATCAGAGAAATACTGGGGGGTTTGAAGTTCTGCAATCCCTGAGTAACTCTACAACCTTTAGAAGACAACCGAAGGCAGCCCTGTATGGGGCAGGTTTTTCAAAAAATGTTGAATGTTTTTTATATATGTTGGAAGCTGCCCAAAGTGGCTGGGGCAACCCAGTCAGATGGGTGGGATAATAATAATAATAATAATAATAATAATAATAATAATAATAATAATAATAATGGAATAGGACGCCCCTATTTTCATCGGAGAAACATTGGAGTGTATGGATTAATGAGATAATATCTGGAATTGACACCCTTTCCATACTCTTGAGTTAGGACCAAGCTTCTCCCCTCCTCTCTTCCTTTCTTACTGTATTACCTCTCTTTGGTTGTATGCCCTTATTTTTAAACTGTAAAGCTTCTTGATTGTTTTTGGCAGGAAAGCAATATATTAAGGCGGTCAGTAAATCAGACTGGCTGAGAGGAGGGATGTTTAGGTATTTCTAGAGAATGAGAGATGGGGACCCCCCCCCCGCAAGGAGGGGTTACTGAATGCCCATTGCCTATAAGCAGATCATCAACCTAGCAGGATGGCATTTTTTTTCCAGAAGTGTAAGAAATAACTAATTTCGATCAAAGTCATTGCGATTGACGGGATGAAGCAAGAAAACACGAGAGAGGAAATAAAAGGAACCATGGAAGGAGAGGGTGGGAAGTCAGTTTTCTATCCGGTACTTTTTGTTATCTTCAAACGGTCATTTTTCTTTCTTTTATTTCAACCTCATAGATTCTCTTCTTTTTGTATTGTATGTGTTCATATTTTGTCGATATGGAAATGTACCAGAAACGCAATTTAAAAGAGGGGAGGGGAGGGGAGGAGAGGATGCCCATTGCCTGCTTTTACTTGGCAAATACGCTCAACCCACAAAGGAATCGAGGAAGCCACTTTAGGAAGCTTCATTGCAGCATGAGCACCATGGGACCGGATCATTCTGGATCTTGCCGACTGTAATGTTTTATCCAACGCTGGCCATGTTGGGACAAGTTGGGAATGCATTTATGAGGGATGAAAACTCCACACTTCTTTGCCAGTCACTATGTCGGCTGTTAACGAGGGAGCCGAATGCATGTATTTGGTTCTCCGCACAAACGTTTCCCTAGCAACCACAAAATAGTGGTGCCTGGGCTCACCCAGTCACAGAACAGTGGCAGATGCAGGCAGAGTTTAGCACAATCAGCTGGCAATTACAGGCATCACTTTTGACAGATTCAGGGCCTCTCGGAGGTCCAGAGAGGCCTGGGCCATTTCTAGCTTTTGAGGTGCTTAGCCATAATAAAAAAATTAAACGATGGTGTGCAGAAACAAAATAAGGCATTTAAAACCGTTCAGTAGGACACAACCTGTATCAATTTACAAAAAAAGAGAAAGTCTCTTCTCGCATCTCTTAACTCCTGAAACTTGCTAGAGTGCATCATGCTCTGGTACGATGTGCAGAAAAACAAACTGAAACGTAACAAAAAATTAACCAATGTCTAAATTTGAGCTTGGGGCTTAGGCCCAATGGGGCCTTTTCTGATTGGCCCTTGCTGAGATCTAAACCATATTTGGAAAGGGCTAAAATCTTTGCCACATTGTTTTCCTTGAGTTCCACAGCTCAGCTTTCCTCAAACAAAGTACTGTACAGGTGTTTGCTCTGGAGGTACTGTGACTCTCATCCTCTCTAACTTAGACTGAATTTACTGATCCAGGGGCTTGAAGTGGATAAGTCTTTTTACTTCACATGAGTATTAAACCCTGGGTCCTCCTTTCCAAAACACAGGAAGCTTTTGCCTGGCTTAGGGAGGGAGGTGTGATGCTTTGATGGGATCAAAGAGCTTTCCTGCCACCTTCCCAAAGCCTGCCCGGCTTTCTGAAGGAGGCAGCAGGGCTCTGGCCTTAATTGCTCCCCTATGAAAAATTTCACCGCACACCACTGAAAGTCACTGTGTATAGCTTTCTTTTAAACCATTTTCTTCAGGCACGCGAGACAATAGCTTCTCCAGCCATTGCAAGTGTCGACACAGGAAGGGGGACAGGGTGGAATCTACACACACATTAAAAACGCTGTGAAAATTCTTTTTGAAAAAAATTGTTTTGAAAGATATATTGAATTTGGCATAGCTCAATGTCGCCACCTAGTGTCAAATGTGCATCTCACACTTTGCAATACACTTAAAACCTTTCATTCGCAGCTGTGTAACTCAGTCCCCGAAAGTGTCGTTAAATACATCAAAGTGATACTTCCAAGCGCAAAGCCTTGCAGAGGTGATTATGAAGACTCTTGCCGGCTTGGTAGCGCTTGGAGATATTCAGTTTTCAAACACCTTCATTCCATAATTAAAAGACGTGCCTGCTAGTACCTTTAACTGAGTGAATAAGCAAAGCTGTCGAGGTGTGCCTTTTCTACCCCCCTAGGCTTCCTTTTCTAAGGAAGTAATACAGCTGCTACAGGGAACGTGAAACAAGCCTGAACGCATCGCACGGGAAATGTCAAAAACGCTCGCAAGGCTTACCCATGGCAAACTCAGCACCCGCCCGAGATACGGAAGTTCTTTTGTGCCTGGCTTTCAAAATGCCTGTGGCGTCTGCTGGACGAAAGCAACACGGACCCGGTGTGTGGCAGCTGCGGGGTTCAAAACAAATTCCATATTGGGGATCCTCAAGGAAGGGACTGAAAATAAAAGTGCAAGTAATGCCTTTGTAGTGTCTGTGGCCACACTTTGAATACTGTACAGGCAGAGGGCCTTCTTGGTAGTGAAACGTCCTCCCCATCAGATGTCAAGGAAATAACTATCTGACCTTTGGAAGACATCTGAAAGCAGCCCCGTTTAGGGAAGTTTTTAATCCTTGATATTCTATTGCTTTTCTATTATAGACGGTTCTGGTTGCTGCAAAAGCAGGGCAGTCTTGGGGGACATGCGCCGATTGGAAATGAAGCAGGGTTATTGCCCCGGAGTCATACAGGGAACTGGTATGACTACCCCAATAACATCGTGAGCACAAATCGCCATGAACGTGCAATAAAAAAGAACCGGAAGGCCTCTCTGTATATGACTGCAGTGGTACCTCTGTTTAAGAACAGCCCAGTTTAAGAACAATTTGGTTTACAAACTCCGCAAAACCGGAAATAGTGTCTTGGTTTGAGAACTTTAGCTTGGTCTAAGAACAGAATCTGAACGGTGGAAGGGCACCGGCGGCGGGAGGCCTCATTAGGAAAAGCACGCCTCAGTTTAAGAACAGTTTTGGTTTAAGAATGGACTTCTGGCATGGATTGAGTTCGTAAACCGAGGTACCACTGTATAGCCACTCCTGATATCACTTCAACTTTATTTTCTAGCTAAGCTCTTCTAATCATAGAATTGCGGAGTTGGAAGGGACCGTGCATTCTCAAAGCAGGAATGTGGCACTACCCCATACAGGGATCAAACTTGCAACCTTGGCATTATCAGCACCATGCCCTAACCAGCTGAGCTATCCAGTTCTGCTATGCTTCCGCAATGTAGCCAAGTGATTGCTGTCCAGAGGTCCTATAACTGCCATCATCTCTGACTGTTATGTAGACATATGAGTTCTCCAAACAGCCAAGCCAGGCACAAAGAGATCCAGTCTTCACCTCCATTTTCTTTCTGGTTCCAGATATCCTTACTCACGTGTAAAGTGGCAGATGGCAAATGTATGTACATGTGTGTGGACACTCGCGCACATGAGCACACTTCTCTTGCTGCTTCATGGCAAACCTAAACCTTTGCATATTTTCCTTAATGGGGACAAACCGTACAAATCTGTGTAGCTTGGAGAGAGGCCATATTTTGGCTCCTTTGAGATGTTTGTTCTTCGCTGTGTATTTTGGAGAATCTGAGCAAAGCTATGTAAAGGGCAAAGGAGGAGCAACACTGCTCAGGATGAAGAGAATGGGGTGATCTTTCCAAAACCAGCAAACGAGACTTGCCATTTTTCCTGGTAATGCAAGTTACGGCTGCTCTTTGTTAGAAACTACTGAAATGTGGAAATCTTAGTAAGCACATCCCTGGAAAAACCCTGACCCTTGACCTTGACCTTCAGCTTTAATCGTGTGTCCCTCACCCCCGCCCCCAACAAGGTGAAATACAGTTACATTCCAAAAAGGCCTTATTACGGATGTATTCAAGTGGGCAGATTCAGGAATCTTCCTTGATAAATGTCAACTGATGAACCACAGAGTGCGGATGAAATTACTGAGTGATCCTTTGCTCAGAAACCTGAAATGTCAGTGGGAGTCGTTCAGTGCACGCAAAGTTCAGTCTTTTGGAGTACTGTAAACATGACGAGGTTACTCAGATTGGCTGCAGTATGCAGTAATTCCTGAGTGACATTTATGCAACCAGATAACTCAATTCCAATTCTGGGACTCAGCTATACAGCTGCAATTAAAACATTTTAAATGTGCTGTAAAGTGCAATATACAAATGTGACACTAGATAGCAAGAGTGAGCTATGCCAAATTCAATGTATTTTTCAAAACTTTCTTTTTTAAAAAAGCATTTTCACAGCGTTTTTTTTTATATGTGTGTAAATTCCACCCTGGTTTATGTATTTGTTTATTTTGAAAATGTCTACATTGCCAATCCAAAAGCAATTCCTCATGGTGGTTTGTGACAAGCTTGGCCTGGATCCAGACTGTGTCGTGCTTAAAAGAGTCAGTCTAAGTGTGACTAAATCTCAATCTGACCCAATTGTCTTTATTAACTGGGGCTTTTTTAAACATACCCAAAAACTCAACTTGTGCCCTTCATTCATTTGGAACACACACCCTCAATTGCTGAAGACTGGTGCCCTCTGGTGACCCCCTTCCTCTGCTTTTGGAGTTACCTGGCAATATTGCTCCAATAGTGCTTCCATTTATTATTATTATTATTATTATTATTATTATTATTATTATTATTATTGCTGCAGTTCATTCATTTTCAACTTTGTATTCTTGTTATTAAAAAAAAAAAAGCACGCCCAGTTCATTCCGTTGTTTCGCCTATAACCTCGGTTTAAGGTGCCATTGAGCTCCAAGCTTTTATATCTCCGTTTCTAACACTGGTTGCAGGCCTGGATGCAGAGGAGAGTTTGTGTAGAAATTACCCTGGTGCACAAGGGCAAAATGTACATTAAGTGGTCCTCCTATTTTTCGCCTCAGCTCCCACACCCCACCTCTGGGATGTAGTCCCCAAAAGGTTGCCCAAAAGGTGACCCTCAATCTGAAAAATGCCCTGATCTCTGCAATTGTCTCGATGTTCCGTGTGCTTCTTTCTCATTTATGATACAATTGCTGACAACCCCGCCATAAGGAAAAGTCTGCCTCATTAGGGATATGGTCGGGTAATAACTAGCAAATAATGAGAAAGTTCGCAGCGATAGCAAAGAAAAACCTGTGTTGCTGCAACAAATCTACACACACTGCACAGTTCAGAATGAGAGGCAGTTTTATCTCCGCAGTAACCTGTGCACAGAATAGCAACCACATATGTGGGCTTTGATATTAAGCGTTGCTCTCCTAGGTAAGCAGAAAAGTTGGGAGGGGAAGTGACAAGAAGCTGGATTTGCAGACATAGCAGGTATGCTGTCGGAGATAAACAGGTCAGCAAGAAGGTATTATTTTAGCCGGAGGAACTGTCAGCGGGTTTCTGCTGGTTCGAGTTTGTTTGAAACCAAGCTGCCTTCTTTTCTCCCCGCAGGATTGCAAAAAGAAGTGAAAGGCAAGGGGGGGGGGGGAGAAGGGAAAGCAACGGGAAAGAAAGAAAAGGGGGGGGGGACCCCAGAATAGAACAGAGTTCTGTGTTAGCCGGTGAGGGAAATAATCCAAACCACAAATGACGGAGCCAAGATTCCTTGGAATTCCACTTTTGCTCTTGCAAAAGATTGAGCAGGATGCAACAGTCTTATGCGTGTTTAATCATAAATATGTCCCATTGTGCACACTAGGACTTACTTCCAGGTAAGGGTGCCTCAGCCTTAGCCATTTCTAGTAATAATTGGGTTTGTATTCCCTGTAGAGTCCTGCCGTCTTCTTGTTGTTCTGAACATTACATCATCAGAACAATTGATCCAAAACAGCACAGGGACTATTAATTTGTTGCATCCTGTATCCATGTGCTGTTGCGTTATTCCAGCTGGTTGTCCCTAGGCATGGCTGTGGTTCCTGCTGTACTTCAAAATCCTCCTCCTACCCCTTCTTCTGTATTTCATAGTCCCCCCCCCCCCAAATAAAATGATCAATTCACATTTTTAAAATAGCAGTAAATACATTAAAAAAAACCTTTTAAACAAATATGGCGCTGACTTCTCAAAAGAAGACATTGTAAAGGACTTAACGAAATGAAACAAAAGGTAACAATTTGGCAAGGGCCAATTTATATTTCCTTTTCGTCAATCCATCTCCTATGTAGCAGCGGTGGGTTTTAAGCTTTCCAGTCAGGGCTCTACTGTTGTGCAGGCATTTGGCAAGGGCCCTTCTGAGCTGCCCTAGCCATTGTATCCTGCCAAAGAAAACCCCAAACCTATATAAATGTGAATTAAAGCACAATGAATTTGACAAGATTTAGTTTCCATTTCTACGCTATGGGAACAAAATTAAGGAAACTCACCATAATGTGCCATTCCATGCCTCACTACAGTATATACGATATTGGTGCCATTCATATGTCTGAAGGGATGATGCACTCTGATCACTTATTCCAGGCATCCCCAAACTGCGGCCCTCTAGAGATTTTTGGCCTACAACTCCCATGATCCCTAGCTCACAGGACCAGTGGTCGGGGAAGATGGGAATTGTAGTCCAAAAGTCTGGAGGGCCGAAGTTTGGGGATGCCTGACTTATTCTGTAGCTTGCTGTACATACTAGTCTGTGATTGGTTGTTATTTGCACTGCATCATTTGTTTGTTGAAAATTTAAGTGAAAACATGTCGCCCCCCCAAAAAAAACTTTTAATTGAATAAAAAGATGCCCCCGGTGAATCAGGCAACAGATGTTTTAGCTCTTTCACACATGCACATACACACATTTTTTAACACAACCATTCATGAAAGCTGCAGGTGGCAAGTGCCGTCCTAAAAGTGGAATCCAATGCATAACTTGACTCACACTGAGGTCCATATTCCAACTACCAACGCTGACAAACAGAAACCCAGGTAACAATATAATTATACTTGTTGGACTTATGCAGTGATGACACAGACACCGTCCAATAGGTACCCACTTGACTTCCATCCCCTTCTGCAAGATAAAGACTGAATTAGCTTGGGTTCCCAGACAATGAACATCTCTGTACAGCAACAGAAGAATAACTAGCCACACAAATACCTAACAATACTGCTTTTTAGATTTCCAGCTTGGTTTGTTGCCCACTCTTTTGATGCCAGCAACAGCTGTTATCTGATCTTACATGTGAATAAAAAGGCTGTTTTTAATGGATGGGAAGCTGGCCAGAATGGCTTGAGAAGAACTTCACCCACTGTTCTCTCAGTATTCTCGTATTGTTCAAACCCAGGAGTGTGTTTTTGCATTTGCTAAGCAAAGAAGTACCGGTAGGACAATCGCATGCTAGATGTACGGAATATTTTCTTTGTACAATGAACCAGCTGCGCATGTCGGAGGATTAATAAAAACGGGGGGCAAGGGTGCAGTTTCCCTCTCCAGGGCTAAAGTTGATCAAAACCCCTCTCTTTCCCCTACATAAATAAGCAAGAACACTTCCTTCACGTCCTGCCACAGCAAAGCCACTCTTGCTTCCCATTGCATCTGGGTTAGTTATGCCATCAACTTTGAATCATCCATTTCATTTTAGCCAAGCCGAAAATGTGATCAGGACACACTTCCATTGCTTGCAGCTTCTCATTACAACTTAACAAGCAAAAGCCACCACTCATTGGAAGGAGAAATGATTGCAGTTCCTATTTTCCTCTTCACCAGATTTGATCATCTTCAATGCAACTACTTTATATTGGTACCGCACAACAGCCAGATTAAAAAGCCCTGTTGCTGCAATGGTTTCAGCTATTCTCTGTTTCAAGCAGCGGTGAGGTCCCTCCAAACATCCGATCGGTTGTGCATTTGTGAAAGATTTTGCTCACGATAGTATTGGGGCAGTTATACACAATCCCACTTGCAACCGTTTGTACCTGCAAAATTTCCAATGTGGTCAAACTGCATTGGTATCAAATCAGCACACATCCTGCAAACTTTCTGCTGAAATCCAGTAACCCTTTGTAGTACAAATGTTCCATTTTTTATTTTTTAAATTTTGTCCTCCTTTCTTGGCCTTTGCATGACTTCCCCTCCAGACATCAGTAATGCCGTAACACTGGGGAAGCTGCACAAAACAACGAATAAAGCAAAATGATTTGTGGATGGTCCAGTATAAAACCACCACTAATGAACAATTGTATCAGTGACATGTTGTATCAGTGACATACACACACACCCCGACCGCGCCCACCAAAAAGCTAGGAAAGAAGAGCAATCAAGTTAAAGAAACATAGTAGGAGATACTTTAGGATAAAACTGTCCAGACATTGTGAGGTACAAATATGGCTCTTAGGACCTAAAAGGTAAAGGGACCCCTGACCATTAGGTCCAGTTGCGGATGACTCTGGGGTTGCGGCGCATAGTGAACAATAGCATCTCTCAAAAATCTTGCCACATTCTCCACAACATCCTTCCTACATTGTTCAGCAGATAAGACACCCTGAAGAGTCAGTGCGATGAATCCCCTCTTTCAATAGGGGTCCAAATACTACTTTTTTTGGTGTGTGCGTGTGCGCATAAAATAGGCAATAGAATAAAACATGTGTGAGGGATTCGACCTGTTTTATGCCACAAGGGCAGCATCATTCAGTGTTTGGGGTTTTCCAGAATCTGCCTTGCGAAACTGCAGATAGGAAGACGTCAGATCTTGCCAGGAAAAGAGCTTTGCGTAGGTGGGGATCATAAAGCTGGTATAAATAGGGAATGTCCTGGCCAAAGAAGGGTGGAATTCCCAACCCCAAAAGGGAACAGGTTTTGTTGGTTGCGCTGCAAAGGTTTTGGAATTCAATCTCTAGGATTCTGTGCTTGATCGTCGGGATGCTCCCAATTGCGGGAGCATAAGCAGCGACTCGAGTGAAAGGCCACAGGTAACAGGTTCCAATTTTCGCTGGAAAGAAGAGCTGAAACTAAGTGATGAATACAGTGCAGGCGTCTGGCATCCGAGGGCCCGACATCCCAGCAGGGAACAACAAGGGTCTCTGCCCAGGCCCCTTCTTTTCCCCCCTCTAAAGAAATCCATCTGGGCTGCTCCTCCAAACAGCTACTCCGGCTGGCTTTAGGGTGGCCATATTTCAAACAGTGAAAATCCGGACAGAAAAGTTGCTGACCTCACAACAAATGTAACTGATTTGTAAGAAAGACTGTACAACCTGAAAAAAGAGACTTTTTTAAACCAAGAAAATCTGTAATAAAAACATTTTTAAAAAAAAGAAAAGAAAAGCTGTTGAGCTTTTTCCTTTTCTTTCTTGGCAAAATCTCAAGGGAAAAAATGCCGTTTTGAGCTACTTTTATGAAAAATCGAGACGGCTTGCCACGCGCCCGGATTTTCCCGGGCAGCCGTATTCCGGAGATGACGTAAGGCAACCTTGCTCCGAGCCGACGCTCCGTTAGAGATACTGTACCTTGCCGTTCACGCTCGGCGCTGTGCGGCGTACGCGCATCCGGCGGTGCCCAGTAGGTGGAGCTCCCTTTTGCCTCCGCTTCCCCCCTGGAGAGGGAGAAGAATCTTCCCGCAACTTCCTCTTCCTCCGCGGACCTTCTACCCCTCCGCGCTCCTTCTCTATAGCCGGCGACCCCGCGCAGCCAATCGGAGCGCCGGGAACTTCTCCGGGGGCGGTCTCTCAGCCGCGCTCCTCTCAGCCCCGGCGTCACTTGGGTGCCTGCGGTGGCGAAGGAAGCGGCAGGCGCAGCGGCGAGGAAGGAGACGCGAACAGGAGGCCGCCGACGTTCCCAGCAGCCCGGTCGCACCGCCGAGGGCTGTCGCCGCCATGGATTACGGGGAAGGTGAGGCGCTCAGGAGAGGCCGCGCCGAGGCTGAGGCTGCCGCCGCCGCCGGGCTAGGCGCTGCGGACTCAAGATGGCGGCGGGGTCTGCAGCGGAGGCGGGAAACGGGCCTGGCTGGGCGCGCCATGTTGGTGGGGGAGGGGAGGGGAGCCGCCGCGCCGCTTGGGGAAAAGAGCCCGAGAGCCTCGCCCGCGTCTGTGCGGGGGGAGAGGACTGCTTTTTATTTTTGTTTTGCTCCCCTCCTTTTTAAAATTTAAAATTTCATTTATTGAATGTTTTCAGACAAATGAAGACGTTCGCAGGGTTATCGGGGAAAAAAGCTTGCATTTCCTAAAACATCTGAAATAGTTGAGGAAAATAATAAATGGAGTTAATTGGAGACGCAGAAGGGGAAAAAAGATGATGGGAGAGAGGGCGGGGGGAATTCCTGGAACCGCTGAAAGAGGGGTGGGCGGAACTCGAGGTTTGAAAGCCGAGAATTGTTGAATTGTTTGCATTTCTTGTTGCTGTCGTCGTCGAGATGTTTATTGTTATAAATGAAAATCATGAATACGTTTACACACACAAACACACACCAATACGATATCCACCATTGTCTCCTAGCCCGGCCCTTGCGAGGGCGCGCAGGTAGGTAGGGTGGGGCTTCAGCCACAGCCGCACGTGGAGAAACCTTTCTCCTATGTTCACCCCCCCCCCCAACCCAGGGGCGAGACTAGGCTTTATTTCACCCGGGACAAAGACCCAGTTTGGCACCCACCCACCCCGTGGGCATTTGCACACACAGGTTGCAAGCCTCACTGGCGCCCCTTTAGAGGCTTTGCCTGGGGTAAAATAAAACCTGGCTAGCACCCCCCTCCCGGTAAGCTACTCCACTGCCCAATGTATTATTATTATTATTTATTAAACTTATATACCACCCTATACACATATACACACAGGTCTCAGGGCTGTTCATAGGATAAAATCGCAATATAAAAATCCAAAATACATAATCAAAAGACTAACAAGAACAACCCAATAACCCCCGCACCAAATAATCAGTGATGGAAAATAGAATTTAAAACACACAATATTTGTAATAAAACATATAAAAGTAAGCACCCATCAGATGTAGTCAAAGGGTAGGTTAAAATATCAATTAACTGTCTTTCAAGTCAAAACATTTTAGCCAATGGGTTTTCCCCCAGTTGTAACCATTCATGGAAGCTCTCTGATCCAGTGGAGGCTTCCATGAAGGGGCACTGGGAAGCATTTTCTATTGTTCCCCTTTCCTTCTGCAGTCCTTGCCTCCATCCCCAAATCTGATCCAAGAGTTGGGGAAACCTTTGGGACAGCATTTGGTAGGAGTATCTTTTTAGGCCGCATCCAAAACACTAAATTATCTGGGTAGTTCTTAAGTTTGAATTTAGAAAGTGAAGGATATTTCCATTTAAACTTTAGAAAGTGAAGGATATTTCCATTTAAACTCTTCAGAATGAAGAGCTTTTAGTAGTTGTTGCTTTTACATTGACAACTTATTCTTAACAATGATTGGAAAGCCTACCAGATCTTTTGCCATAAGTTGCATTACGGCTATTCTTTCTTATCTTTTCTGCAAGAGCGGGACAGGAAAAATGCAAATAGACAATTCACATGCCTTCTGCTTCTCACAAGTTACATCTGGGACCCAGTGTACTTTTACTGGGTTCGTATACCTAAGTGCAGTAGGTAGCAGTCCAAAGCAGAGAATCACAATAATAAATCAGTAGTCTTATGTTTGTCTTCTGTTCTGCTATGTTTGGGGTGCCAGCCCTCAATCTGTCAAATGCTGGTATCGAGAGAGGTTGATTGATTGCAGTCACGTAATTCCACAAAGCCAAGAATACTATTGTGTAGGTGAAAATGGTATCTGCAAGAGCTGGTGTTTCCGTAAAGAACACATGTTTTTCATTTAGAAGTGGATGACTGCTGATGGAACCCTGGAGAATAGGAAAGTGACTGAACTAGGCCTTGAATTAGTTTCCCCCTTCCTATAGGGAAGTTTTTTTATTTAAAAAAATTGCGTCTTTTGCTTCTGCCAAAAGACAATGTGGGGTGTGTGCCAGCTCTTAAAAACATAATCAGGCTCACCCACCCTTTACTTGTTCTGGTGGAAGACAGCCCAGAGGGGGCCTCATGCGTTGGGTGACATCCAGCTATCTTATACTTCGAGTAGACATGTTGAAATCGGTGGACAAGCCCACTGACTTCAGCAAATCTACTCATGAGTCTCACTAGTGTTGGATCTCACCCATTTGTTTCACCATTAGGAGGAGAATATTGGCTGTACTCAGATTATTGGCTGCACTCAGGCATTCTTTATCTCACGTGAACAAGCTTTTTGCCTGTCCATGTGGCCTCTGCGCAAGCTGCTGTTTAGCCAGAAATTTAATTAAGTACAAGCAACTCCTCATTTACATGTGGTCTATTTGTGGTGGACTGCACACAAACACGGTGTCGGGAACCTGGAAGTGGATCCCGGAAATAGGGAGCACCCTGGAGAGCCAGGAGGACTCTCCACGGTGCTCCCAATATATACGATTTCTGTTACATGTGCAGACACACAGAACATAACCCCTGCATAAATTGGGAGTTGCCTATGTAGGTAACTATGGCTACCAGCTTTGAAACAAGCCAGGAACCTAGGTTTAAAGCAGGGGTCAACAAACTTTCAGTAGGGCGTTGGTCCACTGTCCCTCAGACCTTGTGAGGGGCCGGAGTATATTTTGAAAATATATATGAATGAATTCCTATGCCCCAGAAATAACTCAGGTCTCATTTTAATAAAATCGACTTCCTTCCTTCCTTAGAAATGGACCGTGACTATGGGCATGGTGCCTATGGTGGCCCAAGAGCCATGGACTCTTATATGAACCAGTCATATGGAATGGAAAGTCATGGAGGTGGTGGAGGAGGCGGCGGTGGTGCCAGGTAAAATACTGAATCACTTGCCTTATGTATTAAACCAAAGCATAATTATGTTTGACAATATACCCGTATCGAATTTAAGTGTTCCTTGAACATGCCATGTTGATTCTATGTGCAACAAAGCACAGGAAGGTACTGTGTGGTAGATTTTTTAAAAAATACTGGGTTTGGATTCTTTTAATGATGTACAGTGCTGTAACAGATTTTAAGATGACTGCATGCATTTGATCTAGAGTCTGTGCCATCCTGACCGTATAGCATAGAACGTATAGTTGAAGTAGACAATTTTGATTACATTATTTGATTTGATTTTCAAGGAACATTTAAATTTTATTTACTTAGTGCTAATACATTTTGTTAAAATGTCCCCTGGTAGACAAATTGTCATGTCCAGATTATTTTATTGGCAGGTACTAATTACACTAAAATGTGTGTTTGGCTTATTCTACAAATTTTTTGTGCAGTGATCTTACCATTTTGTTCTTAGCGCTGTAATGGGATTCTGATAAGCTTTTGGATTTGCACGGTGCCTGCAGTACATGTTTACTAACTTTAGGCCATCCTTTTTATGCAAAATTGGTTTTCTTTTAAGATCTGTGAATTTTAAACAAAATAACTGAATGAAACATTAAACTTTGTTGTATTCTCATTTTTATATTTTAATTATTGTATGAGAATGCAAGACTGCAGGTTGGCAACCCTGAATCCGCAAGATCTTTTGTGACATTGAAAATCAGGAAACTGCACAGTTTTGTTGAAGAATTGGTTGATATCCAATACTTGTGCATAGTTAACTGTCTCAAGAATAATGATTAAGATGTACCTACCGTTTAGTAATCTGCATATGATTGGAGTTCACTGATCAGAATTAATTAAAAATCACTGTTGTAATAGACTGTTCTGTAGATGGCATTTTTAATATGCAAGTTTGTGTGACTGAAGTTTTTAAAAATGAAAATGGTTATGCTGTTGTAGATGAGGATAGTATACATAGTCACCAGTGTCCAATTTTCTGTTTCTACTGAATTAATTATATTTTTATGCTGGGAGAGATTCCCCTTTACAGTGCAGTTGTACCTGACCACTATGTCCCCCTGCACTCTGCCTTTTCCTGTACCTCAGTCAATAAGTAAAACACTGTTTTATATGGTCTCTGATGTTACATGTAATGCATAGCCTTTCCTTCTATCAAGGGTACATTGATACTGAAAACTTATACTTGCCTTTTCAGTTCTATACTAAAGTACCTTCTTTATTCTCTAGAATATGCCAAATGTAATAATAGAATATGGGGTATTCTGTCAGTTGGACTGTATGTTGCAGAATTAAGAAAATTAAATAATTGCACTGTGAACTTTGCAGGGATTAAAAGAAAAAAGTATCAAGTTGTAATTGCCTCTCATTATTGATACTATCACAACTTTCCCGATTGAGAGGAAAGCCTTTTAAATGCTGTTAACTGTTGTTAGGTATGACTTCAAAGATAAAATAGTTTTATTAACCTTTAAGTCTGTGCAGGTGCCTGCTTCTGTAAGACTAGGTCTGGGCACAAATAATGAGGTTTAAATACTGCTGATAGACTAACTTTAGTGAAGTTCGGGTATTCTGAACTTTTAATATAACTTTTATGGAAAAATGGCTCAGATAGCTTTCTGTCTGGTCATATCTTGAAATTGCCCAGCCCTAATCAAGGCAAACCCTACCAAAGTAAAATATACATTGATTTGAGTTGATAAATGTCAACTGATAACTTGTCTTTTGAAATGTTTTAACTTTAGTAAGCTTACTTTTTTTTTCCTCACTGCAACTTTTCCAGGTTTGGACCTTATGAGTCTTACGACTCCGGGTCTTCTCTGGGTGGGCGAGATCTGTACAGATCTGGCTATGGTTATAATGAACCCGAACAAAGCCGCTTCGGAGGTAGTTATGGTGGTCGATTTGACAGCAACTACCGGAATAGCCTTGACTCTTTCGGAGGTAGAAACCAGGGCGGGTCTAGCTGGGAAGCACCTTACTCACGCTCAAAGTTGAGGCCTGGGTTTATGGAGGACAGAGGAAGAGAGAGTTACTCTTCCTACAGCAGTTTTTCTTCACCCCATATGAAGCCTGCACCTGTAGGCTCTCGGGGGAGAGGAACGCCTGCTTACCCTGACAGTGGATTTGGAAGCAGAAACTATGATGCTTTTGGAGGACCATCAACAGGCAGAGGCCGTGGCCGAGGAGTAAGTACAGAATCTTTTCAGATTCTTTTCACTAGTCACTCTTTTAAACCCTTTCAAGACCATAGCATTTAAAACAAACGGCGCTGTCCAAACACAGTGCACTTTTGGCCAAACTGTTAGGGTTTATGACCTCCCAATCCCGTTTGGTATTTACCTAGAATTTAGCACCCAGTGTTTCTTCATTTGCAAGTAAAGCACTAAGAGATTAGTTGCTAAGGCTTTTATCAAATCTCTCCTTTTGTTTGAAAGGTGAAGATTAAGGCAATGGGTTTGGTCTAAAAGGGGTTAAAAGGAATTGCATTTTTCCTTGTTAACACTAGCATCTTGGCTAGTGGGAGGTCTTGAATCATTGTAAAGGTTAATTAGAACCTTTCTCAGTTCTGAGTAGCTTAAAGGTGCAATGTATGTATACTGTTGAATTTTAGGGGTTGAATGCCGTAAAGCTGATTTTGTCCTGATAGGCAGGCAATCAGTTCTATATACTCATTCTTAACTTAATGTAAGGTCACCAGACTTACATGGAGTAATGGGTATAATAAAGATGTGTAATAAGAAATGAGGTGATTTGAAACCATAGTTAAAGGGGCGCCATCAACTTAACTAATTGTTTCAGAATGAAAACTAACGGTGCACTGAACAGTTTTGTCTAACACTTGTGTGATTTATATAAATTGCCCACAACACGTTCTTGCATGCTGAATGTGATGTTCCAGTGCAGCTTCAAAATTGCAGTTGAAACATTGTGAACAGAGTAAAGAAACTCAAAGATTAGCAGGAAAAACTTGTTAACAGCTGCTAGACTCCTGATGGAATACTTCAGGTTTATAAGATGATGATGTCCCATTAACTTACTTTATAATCTTATATCTCATTTTAGTACAAATAGTTAAGTTATAGAAGCTTATCTTGATCTCATATATGCTATCATAAATTTCAGAAGCATAATATGTTTCAAGAAACTAGCTCTAAAAAACATAGGGTAGCTTATTTATAGCCTAAATGTAGAGATAAAGATCTTTAAAAAAAAGAAAAGGTGGTCTGCATCCCTAGACTGTTCTTTCAAAAACATTTTTACCCATGTGGCATTCTGAAGGATACAATTGGCATAATAAGATTTAACGCAGAGAAACATAAAAAGGAGCTAGGAGCTTTCTTGTAGTTTGGTAATAAAGTACTTTGCATATCTGTGTAGCCCTTGTTGTCAGGACTTTCTTTTTTTAAGTAGGTTTATGATACTGAGTGAGTTAAAAGTCTCAGGGAGTATTGACAGTTCACTTTTTAAAACTTAAGTGTGCCTTTCTTGAACTTGAAATACTTTGAGGAATAAGCTACTTACTGTACTTAAAATGCATTGCACCTTTAATGGATCTGGAAATATTTGCTTGTGCAAATGTAAATCTCCTAGAAAGTGTCCTTTGATTTATGTACATTCAGCGTGGAGATATTGCTAGATTGTTTTTTTTGCTAGGGACCAATTTGTAGACAAAGTGAAATTTAGAATGTGTGCATGGACTTTGTTAGCGTATTATTATTTTAATGTTCTCTAACATATTCTGGTGTGCTAGTGCTATTTGTTAGTCAAGTTAGGGAAGCTTATTTCTGCTTATATGATTTCACTCATCCGGTCAGATGAGCTTTCTTGATTTAATTAAATGTATCAGTAGGAAAGCTGGCCTGCCTTTTGGTTGGTTCCTTCTCTTCAGTTTGCTTCTATTTTCAGTGCCTGAAAATGTGTGGAACAAGCCAATTTATGCATCCTTATGTAGATGTCTGAGACAGGAAAAGAAGAAATAGTCCTTTCACACCAGTAGATGACAGTTTGATCCTTGTTTCAAAACATTTCATGATACAAGACAGTCTTGTTTTTCTGCACTCACTCCCGCAAACCCCCTCTTCTTGATATAGGATAGAAATACGTTTTTGTCTTTGTCTTTTGTTAAATGTATCCTCTGGAGAATCTGAAGAGAAGGAATATAACAAATTAGAATATAACTCTATATCTGGATTTATGATTTCTCATAAGCAGAAATTCATTTGATGTAAACACTTTGTGGTCAATTAACTGAAAAATGAATAGGCTTGCAGTTCTGATGTGTGTTAACTTGCTAGTATTGCGTTCTTTCCCCGGAGTTAAAATATTTGTAAATATGTATTTGTAGGAATTATGTTTTTTGCAACCAGCCATATCATTTTCTAATACTTGCTCTTCACCTGTTTACAGTACATGGGAGAATTTGGAGGCATGCATAGACCTGGAATTGTGGTAGACTATCATAACAAACCCAGTAATGCAGCAGTAGCTGCACGAGGAATAAAGAGAAAAATGATACAGCAGCCGTATAATAAACCAGGTGGGACATTTATCAAGAAACCCAAACTGACAAAACCTAATGTGAAGATGAACCAAAACAAACCTAGTAAGTAATTGAATGAAAGATACAAATAATAGCGCTATTTAACTTTTTCTGGGAGGAGACATTTATGATGATTTGCCATTCTTCATTTTTCAGCCTCAAAGCCCCTTTTGAAACTAGCACAGATTAGAAAATTTAATCTGCTACTTAAAATGAAGTCACTTTATCAGATTTGTGCCTATATACTATTCTCCTGTGTGAAATGTTATCTTGGAAAATTTGTCCTGTATGCCTATATTTTGGAACCTCTTCTGGCTTCTTTTATTGTGAAGACTGCTTGCTAGATGCTGTGGGATTGTTACCAAGAGAACAATTGCTGCTTTGACGAATTTCAGACCTTAATGTTTGAATGCTTATGGAAATACAATATTCCCATCAGATTTTTTTTCTCCCCTTCTGCAAATATTGTTGACTTGCTATTTGAAACAACAACAGAAAGTTAACATTCCCCCCCCCCCCCTGCACTAACTTCACTAAGCCTATTTGTATGGATTGCTTTGTATGTTTATTTCAGCTTAAATTTCCCTCTCATACTTTTTGGGAGCAGTGTGTGGTTGCTATTTGAATTGACTTGAATTTTGAGAGGACTCCAAATAGCACACATGCCACTTTGCAATATCTCTATTAGTGAAATACTCATAATTGCGATGGAGTATATGCGGATAGGTTCTGTGGCAGAGATGCGAGAGATGGATGGAATGACTGTAACGTATTGTATGGTATCTCCACGTGAATCCCTAGGTGATGGAGACTGGGCCACTTGCCATCAGTGTTGATGGGCAGGTTTGCTCTTCCTGAATGGCTGCATGTGAGAAAGTAAAGCAGATTTCCCCAACCCGATGCCCTCAAGATATATTGAACTACATCTACCACCAGCTTTGGCCACTGGCCATGGGATTTGAAGTCCAGTAATATCAGGAGGGCGCCAGGTTGGGGAAACGCTGGACTAATGGGTCGTCAGAGGGAATGCTGGTTGGGATGGGGGCATACGTACTACCGAATTTACTTGAATCTAATGCACACCTCAATGTTCAGAACCTTGAAACCAAAATAAGTATTTGCTGGTGAATGTAAATGTGTCATTGAATATAATGCACATCTTAATTTTCGCAATGTAATTTGGCCAGAAATGGTGAGCATTAGATTCAAGTAAATACAGTATTCATCTAATATTGTGCATTTTGGTATTGCTCAGTAACATCACATCAGCTATAGCTTGTGTTGTTCAGGGGTGACCTGTGCAATAGGTACAAAAGATATTAAATATATATAATGAAAACTAGAAATTATATTTCCTCTTACAGTACAAGCATACCGGACTAGATTGAGAGATTTCTCATAAGGGTCTCTGACTTCATCCATCCACCTGTTTCTATTTTGTCTTTATTTTGAGGTAGATTATCCTGTTTCTTGAATGTAAAAATATGTCCTACTGGTGTCCTTAAGCTATGATTTTTGTTTTTAACCAGCAGGAAATTGACAGTGGTCTCTGTTGGAAATACCTTCAAAACCTTGTTTCAGTTGTCTTCATCTCATTTAAGCCAACCTGAGATTTAGGCTTAAGACCTGAGATTTAAACATTGTTCTTTATATGAATAAGTAACTTTTTAAAAAGTTTTCTACCGCTGCATTATTACCATTTCTTGTTAATTCATCTCACTGGAGTTGGTGGTCTGTTGAAAAGCCTCAGGTATGCTATTTTACCATTGGAGCCTGAGAGTAAATGTAGAAAACACAACTGATACATTCATGCGCACAATATGAAGACTGATTTTAAGTGTGATATAAACAACTGTGAATTGAATTTAAAAGGTGTGTAACTAATGAATGGAAAACCAATTACACAGTATGATGATATAATCCCACATGTGCTAGTTCTGCTGCATTTTCCTCCCAGTTTTGATATAATTTCAGTACCAGTACTTGATTAAGTCAAATTATATGTATTTTCTTTGCGCTTTTTTTCAATATAAACTGCAACTTCATGCAATTTTCTTTAATGTATTCTTTCAGTTTCCTATAACCAACCTTCCTATTTTCCCAGTTTCCCAAGGATTTAAGCAAAAGACTAGGTGAGACAAAATATTATACTGCAGCTTGATTCTCTTTATATTTCTTCCTCCTTTCATACTAATAGAGCCATGGACACCAAGCAAGAAAGTTACTACAGAGGTAACGATCTTTAGCTTTGCAAAATATTGTACTTTGCAACAAGCATTAGAGTGTGTCTTGATAGTTAATTCAAACACCGTATATGGTCTAGAAGGCCACGGGGCACCGTGATGCCTGCCCCAATGAGATTTTTCAGCCTCCCCCCCTCCCCCCCTGATAGTGCTGGACTAGAATAAGAACCTGCTGTTAATAACAAGTGAGGATCACTGTGGTGCAATTCAGAGATCAATCTAAGCAGAGTAGAATTCAGTGTCACACTATTCCAGTTGCTCTATCCTGGGGGTTCTCCTGACCCTCCACAACCCGATTGGGGAAAAGGAAGGGGGGAAACCCCATTGCAGAAGTGGAATACATTGCACTTGGCTTCCACTGATGGGACTGGTTAGGTGAATCCTGCCCATTGAATTTTAAGGGTAGGCAGCTGGTGGTTCTTTTATATGTGCCATTGTGGTTTTAGTCTTAATAAGACATAATCGAAAGGCAAGATCAAAGCCATGTACTTGTGACTCTTCACCTCCTTCCAGATTTTGGTCATGAAACCTGAATTTCTAACACACACACACACCCAACATTTAATACAATTATATCCTTCCTTTCCATCGTGGAACTCAAGGCAATATATGTGGGATTCCCAGGCAGTCTCTCATTGAGTCTCTGGTGTTTTATCTTCAGCATACTATTCAGTTGAACTTGTAGCTTATATTAAAACACATTGAGTACTGAACTTGAGATTGTAGTAGCTTAGTGGAAAACTATATATGTGACTTGCAGGTTTCAAAATACTGGTTATATAGCCAAATAGCAGATCTTCAATCAAGTGGTCTAAATAACTAGGAGGAATGATTTTCTTTTTTAACCAATTGTTTAATTTTCAGCTTCTGTTCATGGTTGCTTTGAGTCTACAGTCTGTTTACACAGGATTGCTGCCAGTTTTATTTCATTACTTGAACTCTTTTAAAATAAAAAATCTAGATAAGCTCTAGAAAAATCCCAGGTTTGTCATGGCATGTTGGAACACTGAATTATGTTTCTAGCTGGTTTGAACCTAGTACATAAAGCACTCTGCGTAAGGAACTTGAACTATTTCACAGAAATTTGTAGTTTTATTTGTTTCTCTTACAGTTGTACCTTGCCAATGAAATCTGTGGCCTTTAGGTGGCTTTCAGTTTAAATGCAGTATCAGTAATAGAATGAACACAGCGAAAACAAAAAATGGCTGCATGAACATGGCACAACACAAAAACCAGAGACCCTCTCATAGCCTGGTAGAATACAAATGTTAAATGACATCCGCTAAAAGCTCAGTGTAACAATTCTGGTGCTCCTTGTCACATGTGCCACCACAGGAAAGTCCCTGCTTCCATTCTGACTTCATATGATGGACACCATGTAGGGAACCCCAAGAAATTTGCTGTATATGGGAATGGTCTCATTGGAGTGTACATCCTCCTGAGATTGATGGGGCAACTCATTAAAGTTGAAAGAGCAAAGGTCGAATAATGGAAACTTAATAGTAGGAAAGTGGAAATACATGTTGGTATGATTAAAGGATAAGGAGACTATTTCTGAGTTGGCCAGGTATTCGAAAAGCCAGGAAAATAGAAGTTTTTGTCCCGTCAGATCCTGAATGTTGAGCAAGAGACAAATGCTCTTGTAGCTAACATGCTTGGTTGATCAGAATATTTTATCACGCCATGTGCAAAGTAGATGTCCCAAATCTGATAAAATAATTTTGATCAGTCAAGCATGTCAGCGACGAAGACATTTGCATCCTGCCCAATACTCATGATCTGATGAGGCAATTTTCCTTTTTACTTGTCTTTCTGATAGCTGCCCATTTTATGAACTGAAGTATCTAGCTCTAAGGGTGCAATTCTAATGATAATTACAGCTTTAAATGCACTATGCTATGCAATAGCACAACTCTTCAAAAGGTTTGACTGACTGTTAATGCCAAATAAGTGGAATTTAAAATTATCAGTGTTAGCAGAATCCAATATTTTATCATACAGTGGAAGTTAACCTTCCTCTCCTCCACCCTTCGCCCCGCTCCCACCACTCAGAAAAAACTTATTTAAAGGGCAAGGAAAAGAGAGAAATGTGAAATCCTGTTGTGTGAATGGGTGGATGCCTGCTCCACTCGCCCACAGGCAGTGTTCAGTGCAACCTAATTTACTCATCACCACACAAAAATGGTCTCGTAGCAACTTAACATCCAGAAATACACAACCAGAATTTACTTTTAAAATTCATTCCTCTTAATTCAAGCTGATCACTTCAGCTAATTGAATTGAAATGAATGTTTTCTTCCCGTTCTGGAATTAATGTGCCACGTTTTGTCCACTCACCTGTTTACTCTGGAAACCTGTGCGTTTTGACCTTTCATTAGTGTAATGAAGCTGAAGCAGGTGGTGCAATAACAGGCGAAGACTTTACACAAGATGCCTGTGATGGCATCTGTCAGGAATTTGAAGGTAAGCCTGCTTATTTTATCAGGTAACTCAAGGTACAGTGCCTCTACGGTTTCATCTGGTGACATTTTCAAGAAAAGCTGTACTTAATGATGTGTTATTTCCTGCAGTTGTGTGTTCCATCTTCAAAACAGAGAATGTTTAGTTCCATGGCTCTTGACTGTGACAAACGTATCATTACTTGCTTGTGATAACGTTTTCTTTTCTACATCCAGATCATGTATACACAACGCTTATTTGACTTTCTGTTTCCTGTAGCATCAATGCCATCAGTTAAAATTAGAGCTCTCGTATTGATCATCCTTATCTTTGTAGTTACTTAATACTTTATGGTATTGATTTTAAAGTAGACCAACTGCCAGCTGTTCTTCACCATAAATCAGTTGTGTTTATAAATGCTGCTTATTAAAACAGGTGAACTATTTCTAGAAGAAAGGTGTTTCTGTTGCTAAACCATATCTTCAAACCCACAAGCAAGAAAATTCTACATTGAGGCTGAAATTCTGTCCTAAACCTCTTTCCTCCTGATGTGCTTTGCTATTGTATACGGTCTGTATGATAAATGAGGAATGCTGGGAACTTGCTACAAATTGTATGGAGTTTCTTGTCTCAAACCATTGGGTGTATCTCATACTGTGTAATAGGCTTTCCATTGAAATACTGTTCACTCTTTTGTTTGTGCTGCTATGATTACAAGGTGAAGCGGTTTTTGTTTTTATACTCCAAAATCGAACCATCTTCAGGTTACCACTAGTGTAGCATTGTATCTGTGGATTCATACTGTTGGCACTTAGCAAATTCACAAGTAGTTCCGCTTAAATCTTCAAATAAAGCATCATGCTAGAAAGTAGGAGTCTTGAGTTGGTTTCTGGACTTGAGCCTCCATTCCCCTGGACTGTAGTAAATCTAGAGATTTAGAAGGTGTCTGCTGATCTTGAGAAGGCAAGATGCAGACTGTTTCTCTCTACAGAACCCGATGTCAGATGGCTTATACAGGACTCACTTGTGTTTCCTTTGAGGTAAGGTGCCACATTGCAAGTTCATCCCTATGGAGCGCTTCGGAGAGGCCCAGGGATTCTCTGGTGGAATGGATTTCTGTGTGTGTATGTGTAAAAATGCGAGTGGAGTGCTTGCTCTGTGTATTGGGGAAATAGTACTTCATTGTTTGCTTATCACCTCCAAAAGTAATTGTAGGCTGTTCTGATTATTATTCCTACCTTGGGTCAGAAATAGCAGTCAGAAATTGACATCATTGGTACCCGTTTTTAATAAGGCAGATTTTTCTTTCAAGGAGACATGCAAAGGAGAAAACAGCTGTTTGGCTGCTTGAAAATCATGTCCTGATTGACATAAAAAGCCCCATTTTGCCTGTGAATTGAAAACCTGCCCCCCTTTAAATGCATGGAATCCATAACATCTTTGGAAAGAAGTTTTGAAGTTGCTTTTCTGAATATGCAATTGCAAGTTTGGAAGAATGAGGACTGTTTGTTCATACATTTTGATATGTGTGTTAAAACCCATCAGATTGTCAATCATTTGGGGGGAACAATTCAGAAACCTGTACTTGATGTTGTGTCGTAGTTTAGGGTTAAAGTTTTCCATTTTATTGGGATTTTGAAGATTGCATGCTTTTCCTTTTCAGATTATAGTTTTCCCTATTCAATAAGCTGTCTTCACAATAAAACCAGGAAGCATCTAGCTTAAAACAGCATAAATTTTATGCAGCATTAAGTTTGATATTTCCTTGATGGTAGGCTCTACAACTGTTTACTGTTCTCTGCTGGTCCCTTACATAGTAGTGCCTTTAGTATCTAGGCACAATGAGGTTAGGTTGGCTTTATCTTTTGCTAATTCTCAAACCTACATTTAAATGCTTGGATATTCCCTTTAGCTTTAAATTAACTAAGCCCTGGTAGATGCCGTTGGCATAGGTGGCTTGACTGTATTCCTCCTTAATGACGCCCTAAGTATAGTGGTTGAGATGGAGTGGTGTAGGGTAAGTTGGACTTCACATTTCCCTCTTGTTGGAGTCTAGAACGCAAATTATTTATTTAGCTCTTTAATTGTTTTTAGGCGTCAAGCCGGAAGTGAAAAATGAAGAGGAGGAAAAACGTCGTATTGAGGCAAGAAGAGAGAAGCAAAGGCGTAGAAGGGAGAAGAACAGTGAAAAGTATGGTGATGGTTACAGGTTTGTGGTGGAAATGTCATGAATTTGTCCCCAGCCAAAATTCACAGGCATGCAAAGTGGGAATAGCATCCCCCTTATGCTGTCTTTGCTCTGCCTGCTCCATGGTGTCTTATGCCTGAGCCCCCCAATGCCACATAGACAGTATGCTATAGTTCCATATATCTGGAAGGGTGGCCACTATGTATTTCATGATAAGCCATTATTCCCGAACTATCAGGAATACCCAAATAATTATTCATTGTAAGGACAGAATGCCTGCACACCATGTTGAGGGATCTCCTAGCTAATTACCATTTAATGTGCTTGTGAAGAGTGTGTGCTTAGTTTCAATGAGAAGGTTCACAAGTTGTAATGGGTATATTTCGTTCTGTTACCCGTTTGTTGTTGTTATTGTTATTATATTTGTACCCCCGCCCATCTGACTGCGTTGCCGCAGCCACTCTGGGCAGCTTCCGCATAATAAAACACAAAACATTAAAAATTTACCAATACAGGGCTGGTATCATGGCTAAAAGTGAGCTGCAAGCCCAAAGGTTCTTTGTTCAAATTTTGCCCTTGTCATAAGCTCATTGCAAGTTTCCATGTTCAATATGGAGGTATAGTGCATGAAATAAATGTATTGTGGCACTTGGAACATTTGAAATGCTATATAAAAATGGTGTTTATTGTGATTTATTGCTGTGGTTAAATGTTTGACAAGTAAAACTTGCTCAGCACTGTTTGGCAGTGACATCAAATGATGTCCACCCGCTTGCTCAATGGGACTTCCTGTCCCTTTTCTCCCTCCACATGCCCCCAACAACATGGAGCAGATTATGGGAGCTCATGGAGGGCTGAGGAGGGAGGAGAAGCCTGTTGCGGAACTGGGGTGTCCATTTGCACTATGTTGGATTCGTCCGGGGTCTGTGATTCCATATAAAGTTTGAAATACCGGACTCTATGTGTTCTGTTAACAAGCAGAATGTATAAAAGTAGCTGCTGCTTTGGCTACTATCACCTGCTTAAACAGAAGAGATAGCGTGTTTCTTTTTCTAGAATACAGTAACTGTAGGACTGTTGAGTCACTCCTGTTAGATTAATACGGCAGATTTCTATTGTAGTCCTGTGATTAAAATGTGTAATTAGATGTGCCTTTTACTTTTCTGCCACCTCTGCATGGGTAACCATGTGTCTGCAGAATAGAACCTTGTTGCACATTAAAGACCAGTGCCTTGTGGCAGAATCTTTTGTGGACTAGAGTCCCGTCTGAATGAAGATTCATTTGAATTTCTCTGGTCCGTGAAAGCCTGTGCCACAACAGGCTTGTTCCAATCTTTAAGGTGCCGCAAGACACTGGGTGAAATAGTGGTCTTGCCATTCAACCCAAGGCATACTTACTCAGAAGATACTCTCACTTATTTCTATTTCAGTTGCCACCTTGTACAACACACTTAAAGGGTCCAAAAAATACTATAAACTGACTTAGATTATTGTGATGGAACCATCTCTGGTTTTTATCCGTATATAACATTTGTTAATGAAATGAATTGGGTGTTGCAGTGGCAGGATTTTAACAAATTCTATATCTCTCTCTGCAACATGTCTCTGTCTTCTGCCAGAATGGCATTCACCTGCTCATTCTGCAAGTTTCGAACATTTGAAGAAAAAGACATTGAAGCTCATCTGGAAAGTCCTGTTCACCAGGAAACATTAGATCATATTCAGAAGCTAACCAAATTCGACAAGGTTGTGATGGAGTTTCTACACGTAAGTTGTCTAAATGGAGCTATAGGCCGGCTTGCGAAATACATGATTAACAGTGGCAATAACCTTAAATTGGGAAAATCGAAACAGTATTCCTAACACCATAAGTAAAGTGATACATTTTCCTAAACATAACATTAAAGAGTTCTTAACACATACGTGTTGCATGACACAGCCCCCCCCCCAGCACTTTAAAAATAACCTTGCACCTTTCATATACCAATTTCTGCCTTCATTTATACACCCGGGATAAATGCTTCATCTTGCTGCATGGCAGTGATGGCACTGACCAAGAATAGCACAGTGACCAGGATTGAAAGAGCTTGCTTAGGCGTGAGTGCTAGCTCAGGGGAATTATTGAGATCTCTTCTTTCATTTCACTAGTGAACCCCTTTGCCAGATTGCAAAATGCTTTTGAATCTACTCCGTTACAAAAGCAGTTTGCAACACTGCTGTCTTTATGGGGTAGTGGTGGTGAAAGCCTCTTCTGTTTTCAGAAGATATCTCTCTGTCTCTCTAAAGCACCCATCCCCTTTGGGCTCATCAGACTAATTTCATAATACTTTGGATCCTGGCCAGTGAGTCTGGTAGCTTCAGTATGTGGGAGGTGAATTTAAAACAAGTGAAGATAATGTTTGATTTCCTGAAAGTGATGTACACTCCCCCCCCCCCAGGAATGTATGGTGAATAAATTCAAGAAGACCGCTATGCGTAAGCAGCAGACTACTAGCCAAATGGAAGCTGCCCAGATGACTGAAAAAGATGTTATGGAAGGCAAGTAGCCTACGAAAGCATCTGCTGTGTATCAGCATAGCAAAGTTGTCATGTAGGCACAGTCTAGAACTGTAACTTAACAAGGCCAAATCGTATTTGTTAAATTTGGTCACCAACTCAGAAGTTGGGGGTGCTGGACTCTGGGATATGGCCTTTTTTAGACACCTGCCAAAAACTTTATTCCAGCAAGGCTACCACAGTGTATAAGTTAGCTGTATTTTTATTATTTATTTATGCTACTGATTTTATTTCTGATTTATTGATAATTATTTTATATTTAATGTATATTTGTGTTTTAATAGTTTTGCAGATTTTTGCTGCATTTTATGGATAAGTTCATTACGTACACTGCTTAAAGAGTTTGGCGTCAAAAGGCCTTATGAATCTTACTTCACAAAAGCATTTTGAAAACGATACTGGACTCAATGGGTCTTCCCATTTAACTAGCAAGGGCAAATGGTTCCGTAAACCTAAGTGATTGTTACTTAAAACAATCAATTTTGGGTTTTGGGGGGAGAAATGTGGTGAATGTTGAAGCATTTTGTGCCACTGCACCAGGCATTTGCAAAACTCCCATTCTTGCTGCCTACTTGTAAATCTCCTCTGTAGAATAACTTGCCACATTTAAATGTGCTAGTACCATTAATTGGCATAAATTTGGAACAACTTCTTGTTCCTCCCTTTTGTCTCATGGTTTTGCAAAATCCGCTTTGTTTGATATGCATACACAGATCCCTTAACGCTTACTACATGTCTTTCTCTTAGCATAATCTGTTACCCTTAGCATATTTGTTTCTTTGCCAGGTGTCACGGCTGACGACCACATGATGAAAGTAGAGACTGTTCTCTGCTCTGCCTGCAGTGTTTATGTTCCCGCTCTACACAGTTCTGTTCAGCAGCACTTAAAGTCTCCTGAGCATGCAAAGGGGAAAACGGTAAACTTTGACTGTAGCGTTTCATTTTACCTTATTGATTGACTACTAAAGCGATAAAGATGGTCCAGTGTTTGTCTTGGTCCGTTGCTTCAATGAAAACATGCTCCCCCCCCCTGTTTGCTTTGCCATGTCATTCAGTTGTCAATATCAGCAATAGTTCATGATTACCGTGTTTCTCATATTATAAGACTCGTCTTATATTTATTTTTTCTTCAAAAAAACAACACTATGGCTTATTTTCAAGGG
The DNA here is from genome assembly GCF_965207765.1 of Zootoca vivipara. Lineage (NCBI taxonomy): Eukaryota > Metazoa > Chordata > Lepidosauria > Squamata > Lacertidae > Zootoca > Zootoca vivipara. The sequence continues at coordinate 24,507,740 of NC_142590.1, read as the reverse complement.
ATGTCTTATTTTTTTCCTCCTCCTGCCGCGGCTGGCATTGCTGCTGTGCCTATCACTATGTCTTATTTTCGGGGTATGGCTTATATTCCTTGAATGCTTAAAAATCCTGCTATGGCTTATTTTATGGGTATGTCTTAAAATATGAGAAACGGGGTACACCACACAACTCAAAGTAGTACAAAATTTAACAGTCCTGTTTAAGACATACCAGCTCCCGTGTAAATTAGTAGAAGAGAGGGAGAGTACCTCATAAGATGCATATATTTGATGCTTGCTTTAAATCTAAACGCAGTTGGAAAAGATCTGGCTGGGTAGTGGTTAAGTTTACATGCTACCCCAGAGCTGTGGGTGCTACACAATCACAAACACTGGGATTGGGTTTCCTGGCCAACTGAAGATTCCACTTGGAATCTGATGATTCTGCTTTGCCACACCACCAGTCTAATCTGTGACCCTGTGGCTTGGTTGCTAGGACTAAGCTACAGAATATTGACGAAAGCTAAGATCACCTTTAGCGACAGTCCTCTTCCTTGAATTTCATCTTGGATTAGATTGTTTCCCCCTAATTCTATGGTTCTCTGCACTTAGATTCATTTGAAAATGAGTAAAAAGTAGAACATCAGCTCAGTGCTCATTTGTGCAGACAGTTGGATGTACACAAACGAAGTACAACAGTCCATTTCAAAAGCAATAAAGAGTCACAAATAAATGGTTAGCATTGCAGTTAATGATGACACCTCTGTAGTTGCTCTTATGAGGGACTAAGTGCAATCATAGTTTTGCACTTGCTTGGATTTCCTCATGTTTAGGTTTAGTTTCCAAATTAATGAGTAATAATCACCAGTAAAACTATTTCAGCAGTACTGCAGGTAACCTGAAGCAACCTTGCACACATAGGATAATAAGATCTGTTTTGACGCCCACAACCCAGGTCCCAGAAGCCACTTGGCTCCTAGCTTTTTTTATCCCAGTTTCTAACACTGTTGCCTCCTCTTCTGTTACCTTGTGTATTTTCCATTTATAGCTTGCTCTTATCATTTCGTCTCCTGTGGTTGACTGGAAGATGGATAGAATTTTATGTTGTCACCCCCCCCCCCGAGAAATCATTGCTATTAATAGATAACCAATGAAGTAATTCATGTCCTATTTTGTATACAGCTTAAATTTAGTGATTGAATAAGTGTTTGGATGTGGTCACTTGGCAAGCCATACATTATTTTGATGAGATTAAGGGTGTTGCTAGCATGTTTTAAAAACATGGGAACTTCTACAACACCTTATGAAGCCAACTTTATTTCCAAGTGTTGACAACAAGCCTCAAATAGTATGTGCTTGTACATCATAAAAATTAATGCAGACAAAACAGATTCATACTTAAAGCAAAACTCCTGTTTTGCAGTTGATCAAAACCAGTAGGGCTTGAAGATTATTGCAGATTCTCGTTAAATGATCCATAATAAATGTAAAACCACAGAGTGCCTGCTTCTATAATGTGCTAGATAGAATCCTAAGCTATATCCTTTTATGATTGTACTAAAGCCAGTTGTATAGTTGGTACATAGCACTCTTAACAGTAATTCAACTTTTTTCTGAATAATTTACATTTACTTTTCTCTTCAATAACCAGTTCATATGTCTGGCTAATTTTGCATTTGTTATAATGGGAATTGGATGTTTCTTTGGAATAGGTTTCTAGTGCTTGTTTTTACAGTATAATCTTGTTTACAGACTTACAAAGAGCAAATTAAAAGAGAGAGTGTACTAACTGCTACCAGCATATTGAATAACCCAATTGTGAAGGCACGATATGAGCGCTATGTCAAGGTAAGCTTGCAGTATGACCTAACTTTTCAGCGGAAGACACTGCTGATAAAGAAAGCTCAAGATTGGCTCCTGCATGATTTTCTCGATTTGATCATTTATAAGTGAAGTAATCCTATATTTTTAGTTGTGTACGCACACTTCACATCGGTAGATAAAACAGCTGCAATCAGAATAAATAAAAATTAATTGATTGATCAGAAAGGCTTGTCTATTGATCAATTAAAATGGCAAATATTTCCAGTGCAAGAAATTTTATTTGTGTAGTAATGCACACTATACCTTAGAAAAAGACCCCTTTGTGAGGTAGAAAGGATTGAGATAGTGCTTGTCATTTGCAGTTTGTTACTTGTTACTATTTATTAAAAATCTGTTTGATAAGAGGGTGTTTTTAGTGAATTGAAATATTTCTGATCAATTAAAAGTTGCAGCTCTTAAGTAGAAACATGAATTTTAGCTTGAGTAGTACTCAATATTAACTGCCTTCCATTAAGACATAATTTGGTCTAAATGGAAGAAAACTGAACGTGTGGCTATCAAGCCATGAAAACCTCAGCAGCCTAATGTGGTTTGAGTTTGCTACTGTAGATTAATTGGTAGGAGCAGTTCAGCTTCAAAGTCCATTGTCCAGAGAGCCAGGCAGGGCCAGGCAAACCTCCCCTCTTGGAAGAAAGACTCCTCAGTGCCTACTGTAAAGCCCTGTTGATTGGTTGCTGGAGGAAAAACAAACGACAGTCTTTCTTCGTCCAGTTTCTGTCCTCTTCCTGTGGTTTGTAGGCATCTTTCAGGGCACGGCTGTCACAAAGCAGCTTGCATAATCGGGAAATAAAATGCATGGAAGGAAAACTGCCATAATGGAACATAAAATTTTAAAATGCAGAGGTCACTTCGCTTAAAAGTTACTGAGTAGCAGAACAGGAGACTAGTAATACTTAAAACTCCTGCATCTTTTGCCACATTAAAAGATCTCTTTTAGGAAAAGAAGCCCGTTTGAAATAAATAGGTAAACAGTAAAACTTGTAGCTTGGGATGACATGCACATCTGTGGGTAGGGATTCCCTATATGTATTCTATTTAATCACTGGGCAGCTAGAAATGGAGTTGTAGAAGTGGACAGGGAAGGGGGAATGGCAACTGAAGGCAGATTATTCGCCGTACTCATATCCCTGCCTGGTTTTCACCAGCAGAGCTGAAGTAAGTGCATAGCAGCATTCCTCTGTAAGACCTCTGATTCCCCCAGCCCCAAATTATTTCCCTTCCACTGTTCCTAATAGTAGGGAAGTTCACTACATTAGGTTTTCTCCCTGGTTTGTAGGTATGTTGGGTACTGGGAAGGCTGTGGATCCTTCAGATCCATGCTTGTCCCTGGCACACTTCCAGTCTTATCAATAGCGTGCCCGCTTTTCACCCTGACTGACACCAGAGTTGGTCAACAGCTGAAGAAATTTACGTGGCATTGGAAGGAAGCATCTAACATTGGATCACCATGATGAGATCGAACAGAGGTCTCTATCCTCAGAGAGAGATCTAATGCTTCCTTTGTTCTCTGAGATGCCTTCCCAGAGATAATAAGATTTCGGGGTTAGTGTGTTACCTGTCTGCCCCCCCCCCAATGTGATTTTATTGGACTTTGCAGAATATGTGAGCCAAAAACGTAATAGGAATTAATCCTGCTTGTTCCTGCATGTACATTTTAAATGCAGGCTATCGTTTTACTTATTTATATTTGCAGCAGTTTCATAACACTCATTATTTAAAGATGCCTTCTAAGCATGCCATGGGAATTGTGTATCCAGTTTTATCCCGCTGTTTCCTTGCATCTTCCACTGCGTTCTTCATCCAACATGCTTTGCCCAGTGTTGCTAATATTTATCAATGTTCTTGCTAGGGTGAAAATCCATTTGAAGTTACTGATCAAACTCCCGAGCAGCAAGCGGAAGAAGACAAGGCAGACGAACCTGTGGAGGAGGAGGAAGAGGAAGCAGAAGCCGAGGAAGAAGAGGAAGCAGAGACTGGAGAACAAACCGACTTCACTCTTGACCAAACAGAGGATGCTTAAATGCGAGAAATGTGCAAAAGTAGAGGAAAATGCCGCTTTCTTTTATTGTTTCCATGGCTAAGTGTAAAATTTATAGTAGTTAGAAATAAGGCTTTTTACCATCCCTACCCTATGCATGCATTCCATTTAAATTGAAAATGTGTTTGTTACTTTGTTTTTACCTTTGCTTAAAATGAAGGTGAAGCTGTTTTTAGTTTAGCTTTAATAGTAAGCCGGCTGTTGTTAGATTCGATTAAACATTGTATGGTGTATGTGTTCTTAATATTGGTTTTCCTCTCTTGGTGTTGAGAATTGGATATAAAGGAACTAGACCGTTTAATCATTTCAGCACAAAGGTATTTCAAGTGAATGCTACAGCTACTTCGTTTTAGAATGCATAAACTTAAAAATTATGTTGTGAGTGTGGCCGTCTTTTGGACTGCATCACTCATTGTAAAATACATGTTACGATATATCTTGTAGTCTTTTTGTGATACAGATGTATGTTTGTAGCAATAAAGCATTTTAGAAATCTTAGTGTTTTGTTGTTTTAAGCATTGAGGTGGGGGAACAATAATTGAAAACAGTTGAACATTAGTAGAATTAAAACTATATTAAAAACGTACAGATAAGCACAACAAAGGCAGCATAGCACCAGCCCACTTATTAAAAGTGGTCAGTTCACAAAAGCCTGTTGAAACAAAGTCTTCTTCTGCCGGCAGAAGAACAACAAAGAGGGAGCCAGTCTTAACTTTTTATAGGGAGGGAGCAGACACTGAGAAGGCCCTGCTGATCTGGCCAAACAATTTTTTGCGCACTTCTTTCCCTTTGTTGTTGGTTTTGTATATTTCTGAATGGTGGCAGTCCCCATCCTCGAGACATCCTTCAGACTATCTACAGTGGACTACGCACCTACCTTATTATGAAAAACCACAGTGTTCCCTTGGTCAAAACCTAACAGTTCCCCCAGACCCTTGAATTCTCCCACCTTCCTACTAAAGTGAAAGACACCACAGGCCAAATTAGGCTTACTGCTTGGTGTATGGGTACTATTTTACCCTGAGCTAACCTGTTTGTCTCCACTAGTTTTAAAGGTGCATAGGTTGTTTGTCGGTCCTTGCCGCAGAGGTAGGAACTCTGGGCTCTCAGTAATATCTTTGGGTAATGATCATTTGTCCCAGCCAGCATTGTCTTCGGGGAAGCATTGTAGCTCAGCAGAAGAAGACTTCAGTTCCAATTCCCAGCATCTTGTGGGACTGGAACACAGTGCTGTCTGAAATTTTGGAGAGTCAAGAGTAGACCAGGAATGGGGAACATTAGTCAGAGATGGTGGAGGGCCACACAGTCAACCCTAGAGAAGACAATGATGGACCCATGGCCCAACATAACTCAACTTCCTACCATAGGAGTTGGTGTCTGTTAATAGCTAGAAGCCACCCAAGTATTCCTCTTCTGTCTTATCGTAATAATACTGTGGAATGGAGCTTATAAATATATCAGGCCAACTTCCGTAGTTAACAGCAATTTGCCATACCCAAACTGGTTAAAAGCAGAAATCAGAAATGAGTTGGAATACCAACCCAAATGTCGATGCTGGGTTTAATTTAAATTACCATTCCTTCTTGACATTGCAATGCTGTGTGTCTTGATGCGGTGTGTTCCACCGGGAACTTAGGAAGCCTTTGTGCGCTGGTGTTTTTGTCCTAGCTTCCATGAAGGGGTTAATATGTTTGCAGTCATGGGTTTTTTTTATTGCCTGTCTGTGCTGAGGTCATTGTCACTCTTAAATGACAGATGTCTTCCTGAAAATCCCTTGCATCGTCCCTTGTGATGTAAAGTTCAGCAACTGCGATAACAGGGTGTTGTTCTCTAATAACTGTTAAATTTATTCTTTAGAGATTTTGCAAAAATGTCCTCTTGCTCCTACAGGGATCCCTTGGCACTGAAGTCTGCATTTTCTTTTTGCATAATGCCTGCAAGATTTAGAGCCACCATACTCCCAGTTGTACAGCTTCTGTAGCCCTGGTTCAGTGCTGCTGAAATGCTCGTAAATCTCCTTTCCTCGAGCGGCTTTGTGCAGCAGCTGGGGTATGACAATAAGGTCCCTGATATGTAATTCCAGACAGACCCTGCGGGGTGTTGGGAATGACCAATCACGAGCCTCCGTGTCAGTTTAAATGACGAAGCTCCGAGAAGGATGCAGTCCCCAAGACGTAATTCTCTAATGCATCCTATTTGTATTCTCCAGCAAAGTCCTTTCCGTACCGGACAGATGTTTGTTGGGAATGCTGTCACGATTGCAAAGCATAAGTTCCTGTTTCAGAGACCAGGTTTCTAAATCAAGTGTGTTTAAAAGTTGGCCTTGGCAGCAGTTTGACTAAGAAGAATTGCACTTTTAAAAAGGGTTTCCTTAAGACTAATAAAATTATTGTATTTGAACAAGGTACCCAGGAGAAGAGCTGCACAATGGAATTTCTTCTTTGCCTGAACTTTTGATGTAATGCACTGCATGTTCCTCGGGGGGGGGGTACTCCTTCCTTGTGTGAAGGAAGTCTCACTGAGTTCAGTGTCAAAACTGTTGTTGCCAACCTCACATCTCCTTAATCCAGCATTTGAAACTGCACACACAACCTCTGTTGCTGGATACATGGATTCAGCCAGGCTATGTACGCAAGCAATACTGTTCATCAGTGTCAGATTTCCCTAACAGAAACATAAATGCCCTATAACCATTTCATCACATTACAGCTTTACTAAAACAGTGATAAAATAAGTGCATTGCTGTTTCAGGAGCTATTTATTTCTCACAAAAAAAGAGAAAAGGTTACTTTTTTATTTTAATTTGAGTAGCCTTATATTTTTTCCCAGGTGAAATATCCGAAGCTTTATTTAAATTCTCTGGCACTGCCTTTATATGAAAGTAGGCAGAATATACTGGGGAAAATACCAGTTCTTTGCCTCGGTAGAAAATTGGCTTCCAGAATCTAGGACTCTGCCTGTAGCCCGTGCAAGATGCTTTAATGGCCCCCCAAGTTATTTCTTTCATCTTGCCGCCTCAAAGGTATTTTGTTGCTTTTCTCCCTCCGCGCAGGACTGTCTTTAGTATTCAAGTTAAGCAGTTTGGGCAGCAAGTTTCCCATAATTGCCTCGGGGACCCCCTATTTGCTCCCCACTGAAGTGCTCTGAATATATACTTTGTGCAAATGGAGCAGGCTGTCTAATCTGTCTTCTGTGTATCTCGGCTGCAGCTTTAACCAAAGGTTTGTTCTCAAAAGGGATTGGTTCCAGATAGGAAGGTGGTACCTTCAGCTCATGTTGCATCTCTTCATCATCCTCTGGTTTTTCTTCTTCCAAGCAATAAATTCCTCCAACCATTCCTTTAGATCAGGCATGTCCAAAGTCTGTTTCGGGGACCTAATGCGGTCTGCCGGTCAGTTTCATCCGGGGCTCATGGAAGTATATGTCCTGTGGTAAAATCCTTTAAAAAGCTCAGCAACTTCAATCCTAAAAAGAGCTCAACAACTTTGGGGTAAAATGGTAAAAAAAAGTTCAACAACTTTGGGGTAAAATCCTTAAAAAAGCTCAACAACTGGTTGGCCCTCACGCATGTTCACTGTAGCTGTGAATGTTTCCTTTAAAAAAAGGGGAAATTGTTTTATTATTTTTATACAGTTGTACCTTGGAAGTCAAATGGAATCCGTTCCGGAAGTCCATTCGACTTCCAAAACTTTTGGAAACCAAAACGCGGCATCTGATTGGCTGCAGGAAGCTCCTGCAGCCAATTGGAAGCCCCGTCGGACGTTTGGCTTCCAAAAATACTGTATATTCCTGCATATAAGACTACTTTTTAACCCAGGAAAATCTCAAAAGTCAGGGGTCGTCTTATACGCCGGGTCGTATTTCTTCTACAGCGACTATATCCCAAACTATATTTTAACTGGAAAAGTTGGGGGTCGTCTTATACGCCCAGTCGTCTTATACGCCGGAATATACGGTAGTTCACAAACCAGAACAAACCAGTTCCGGGTTTGCAACGTTCGGGAGCCAAAACGTTTGACTGGCAAGGTGTTTGACTTCCAAGGTACCACTGTATCCTGCCCTTCCGCCAATTGGGAGCACAGGTCAGACAGGTTCACGTAGGAGGGGGCTATTGATGGCTACTAATATCTACGGTTGGAGGCAAGAGTGCTTCTGAATAGCCGTTGCTGGAAACCACAGGAAGGCAGAGGTATCTGGTTGGCCACCGTGAGAACAGGACGTTGGACAAGATTGCCATTGGCCTCATCCAGCAGAGATCTTATGTTCCTAACAACACAGACCAAACAAATATAAAGCTATAAAACCACAATACTGTAAAGTCAACAGCAACAGATACTGAGTTCCGCTCAGCCAAAACCAGTTAGGACAGGGGTCCCCAAACTAGGGGCCGGATACGGCCCAATCGTCTTCTAAATCCGGCCCGTGGAGAGTCCGGGAATCAGCATGTTTTTACATGAGTAGAATGTGTCCTTTTATTTAAAATGCATCTCTGGGTTATTTGTGGGGCATAGGAATTCATTCATCCCCCCCCCCAAAAAAATAGTCCGGCCCCCCACAAGATCTGAGGGACAGTGAACCGGCCCCCTGCTGAAAAAGTTTGCTGACCCCTGAGGATCTGGGACACTCTTCAGCCTTGATTTAAATGTTTCTGCTGTGGGGACAAACAGGATCTCAACTGGGAGAGCCTTCTAGAAGTGAGGTGCTGCTCCAGAGAATGGTATCCCTTGCCGAATGTAGCACACAGGTTGACTGGTAATGGTAGACGTTCCTTTAAGTGCTCCTTTTGCAAGTGGAAGTCTGCTCTCTTCCTATCCACTTTGCTCTTCTTGGCGGCTGCGAATGCAAACAACGTGCCAGCTAGGTTAATAATCATAACGAAAATTATTTTTATTTCTTGCCCGAGGGAGGTGCATAAAGAACAGTTGCCTGATTAAATAATTCTAGATTAGCGTTAATAGGATTTCAGTTTCGATACAAGCGGCTCATTAGTCGTATCGTGTCGCTTCAGGTTTTTATTTTATTTCTTGTAGTAAACAAATGTACTTGTACTTTAATCCAATTCGCAGAACTTCTTTTTGGTTTGCTTTTTGAGTATCTGTGGCTATTAAGCATAGTTTAGTATAGGAAGAGCTTGGGATCTGGGTTGTTTGCTGCTGTAAGATGAACATTCAGGACGCACAGTGCTATTTTTCTAGAAAAAGAGGTACTAGTCCAGATTGCAGGCAGGCAGGCAAGCAAGCAAGCATCAAGAGGGCCTTCTGGGTAGTGGCACCCGCCCTGTGGAACGCCCTCCCGGCAGATGTCAAGGCAATAAGTAATTACTTTACTTTCAGAAGACAAATGAAGGCGGCCCTGTTTAGGGAAGTTTTTAATGTTTGATGCTGTACTGTTTTTAATGCTCGGTTTGAAGCTGCCCAGAGTGGCTGGGGAAACCCAGCCAGATGGGCGGGGTATAAATTATTATTATTATTATTATTATTATTATTATTATTATTATTATTATTATTATTATATTCTGTGTTTAAGATGGAAATTTCTGGACCAATTTATTGGGGGAGACGCCAACTGGCATCTTGAAGGCTGTGTCCGTCCTTCAGCTCAGCACCATTTCATGGATGGCCTTCCCTTACAGGACTCTGTCTTCTTGGATGGCTAAAGTGTCCCCATTTGCCAGCGACCATACTAGCTGCCAGGTATGCATGTTTGTTTGTTTTTCTTTAAACACACACCATTGCATACCTGTATAGGTAAAACACAACACCCGAATCAAGTCTCGCTTCCACTCAATATGTTACACCCCCAACCCATTTCCCACTGAATATAAAAACATCGGAAAGGTGTACCCAATTCTACGTTTCTGGCAAGCCGTCGTATATCAGATTTACAGGCGGAGAAGATTTTATGAGTGCGCCTGGAAAATGTGATGTGTGGAGCAGCCTTCATCGCCCTAAATTTCATTAGAAGGTGAAGATACAGATTTGCAGGCGAGGGGGTGGGTGTGCTCCTGGCTTCCTTTATAGTTTTTTCACATCGTTTTTAAGGGGTGGGGGTGGTAAGAACTGGGTCTCTGTCCACCAGTGGACTTCCTCTCTCTCTCCTCCTCCTGGGGCAGCAGCTGTGTGCCACCCAGAAGTTGCTGGGGGGCGGCGGCTGAGGGACCCCCTGAAGCAGATGGGGGCTGCAGGAGGAACGGAAGGAGAAGCCCTGTTGCATGAGTGGAAGTCTTCTCAAGTGACACTGGATGTCACTGTGTTCGTCACGGGCAATCATAGAGGAGGTGAAATCCACAAAAGTGGATTCCTGCATAAACTTTTACCTGCCTGGTTCTCCTTTCTGGTATGGTGAAGGCCTACAAAGAGTGATAAAGCAACTTTCACATTTTTTTGCAATTAAATCTTATCCAGGGCAATCGGGCAAGGGACTCAACTGCAAGCCTGACAGAGTCTCCTCCACTCCCGATGGTCTTACTTGGCGCTTCCATGTCTGTAGTACAAAATAGTAACAATTCAATTGCTAAGTGCATAGTATAGGTGGGATTGGGGAGCGTATGGCTATTTTCGAACCACCCCGGAGTCTTCCACAAACCAGATGTAATAGGTCAGCCATTCAGTCACTTCTCTGTGGTGAAAGACCTGCCAAACTTTAGAGATGGGTCCAATAGGTTGCATTGCGGATTGAGTTATAGTTGCAAGTGTTGGGGAGGTGCTCTCACATATGAATGGGGTAGGCTTGACAAACATATGTAGCTGCCTTGCGATCAGGGACAATATGATTCCAGTTGCTGATTCCATATGGCCAAAAGCACTCCAGGGTCTCTGGGAGAGACTTCTCCCCACCACCACCCCACATCTGCTTACTAACTTTTAATTAAATATTGTTTTAAGGAAGAAAAGCAACTTATATCATTGGCTAACAGCAACAAAAAATACACATGAGGCTGGTACAATAAAAATAGAAGGCTGGATATACTTTTAAACACAGAATAAAATAAACCCCACTACAGCACACCCTCCAACATTTCTCCAATGAAAATAGGGCCGTCCCATTCCATAATCATAATTTTACTACTTATACCCCGCCCATCTGACTGGGTTGCCGCAGCCACTCTGGGCGACTTCCAACATCTAGAGAAACATAATAAAACATTAAACATTTTAAAAATGTCCCTATACAGGGCTGCCTTCAGATGGTTTCTAGGTTGTACAGCTAACTTATCTATTTGGCTCAGGGGGTCAGATAACTCCAACCTTACTCCTGTGAAAATTAGGAATCTCCTACCTCCAACATTTCTCTGATGAAAATAGGGACGTCCTAAGGAAAAGTGGGACATTTCAGGGTGAAATCAGAAACTGGGATGGCTTCTGTAAAGTATGAGACACTTGGTGGGGGGTCTGCTATAGTTATGGGAGGGATGGATCTTAAAGAGGAGTAATATCATATATTATTGAATTGGCCAAATCTATGGATAGGCAGAAGGGAGAGGGCAGACCGTGCTCTTCCTTATTGACTTGCGTAATACAACCAAACCAAAGCTCTGCAAACCTACCCTTTTTACATGCATCTTACATTGCTCCCAAGAGATGGCCACCTTCTGACCAATACCAACAGAGAGAAGTTGCCCCAGGTCACATTTAAACCACTTTAACAGCCTTTGCTTCACACAAAGAATGCTGGGAACTGTGGTATACCCTCACAGAACGACATTTCCCAGAAAATTACATTTCCCAAGATTCTTTGGAAGTCAGCCATGTGCTATGTGTACTGTGAATGAACCTTGCGGATGTGGCCTATGTTAGTCAAAGATCCACTCTTGCAATGTTTTTCTCAGACTGATCGGCAGAGGGCAGCAAAGCCCCATTAAAAAGAAAACAATCCCCCTTTGGTTTAATTAAGAAACCGGCTTTATATTTTAGCTGGGCAAAGCTGCATCACGACTGAGAAGTGATGTGCTCTTTTATTTACCTATTTAAAAATTCACCAAGAGGGAAGCTTCAGCTGAGAGAACGCTTGTGAAAACATTTCAGCCAAGCAGGTGCAAATATAGGGAAAGCGTTTTCTGAAACTAGTTAGGCTTCACCTGTTCAAAACGCCCACAAAGATAACCTAGCATTTTGCAAAAAAATAAAATCAAAATGTTAGTCATCTATCATGCAGGCATTAATGGAGATAGGCCGCAAGCCTATCACCTGGGAGTGATTCCCTTCAAACTCTGGGTCCTGAGCAGGCATGTACAGGCTTATGCTCACAAAGCGGAAATTGTGAGGACCATATTTTGAAGCCCTGCACAGCCAAGCATCCCAAATTCATTTCAGAGGGGCCTGTCAGCCGGAACTGTGCAACAGCCGGCATTGAACTGAATGGGCCTCTTACTACAACAGCGCTTGGTGGATTGGACGCAATTTCACAAAACGATTCTGGATGTCTTTCTACCTCCAGCATCCTTTAAAATGAAAGGACAAAGTCTTGCCTCCGGCAGAGGATTGATTTTCGGATATATACCACATCTCAACGTTAGTTTCCTAGCAGTGTGAAATTATTCATATTATTCAGTGGCCAAACTCTCTCTCTCTCTCTCTCTCTCTCTCTCTCTCTCTCTCTCTCTCTCTCTCTCTCTCTCTCTCTCTCCCCCTCCCTCCCTCCCTCCCCTGTGTTTATTCTGAAATAAATGCACCAAACCTAAACGAGAAAAAAAAAACCCCTCTAGCATCGTTGCGGGTCTGCATGGTCCACACACAGAGGAAGATCTGACATCCCCCCCAAAAAAAATTAAAGGGGGGAGAAAACCACACACAATAGAAACAAAAGCTTAAGTGGAGTCTCATTTTTACGATTCAACCCAAAAGGGAATATCCTTTGCCGTACCCTAGCCATTAACAATGTATGTTAAAGCAAAGTAGAGTTTGCTTCGTTAAATGCAAGATTCAGGCTGCATTTAGGCACGTCGAATAAGCATTTCAATTAAGCGTGTCGTAAACTTTGTATGAGAAATTGGGTTGGCAAAAATGGAACTCCGCAGCACCATCTGGTGTCACAGTGTTATACAGTAATGCAAATACAACACATATAAAACGTTTTTTCTTTGCCAGTGTAGCCGAGTCCTCAGTTGAGTTATTTTGCTAACTAAGCAGTCGGGGAAGGGTTGTGGCTTAGTGCTGGAACATATGTCTTGCATGCAGAAAGTCCCAGGTTCAGATCCCACTTTCTCCAGCTATTGCTGGAAGAGAGCCGATGGACCAGGGGTTTGATTTGGTTTACGGCAGCTTTCTGTGTTCTTATATTGCTTTGTTATTTAAGCCACCTGTATTACTGCCAAACTGCCATACTCCTTCCTTTGAAGGAAATGTGAATTTTTTCCTCTGGCTTCCGTGTATTCTGCATCCAGAATACAAATGCTAGCCACGATCCGTATCTATCCTTTCATTTCTTATGAAGTACTACATTTTGATACTTCCCCCGCCCATCCAAATTGAGAAAAAGAACGATCTAGCTGTGTTTTCAGCTGATGAAGTGCACACAGTCTCTTTGTAAGCAGAGGGGAATTGAGCAACGAACCCTGCAATTTTAAAGTTGGCCTGCAATTTTATCACTTTGGGTGCAGAGTAAGAATAGTGAAAATGCAGCTAAGAAGCTCAAACTGTATATATGACTGGCACTCCTCTTTGGAAATTAAATCAATGTCCAGACTTTAACATTCAAAAACTTTACTTGCAGAAACTTATAGGTGAATTAAAACATAATATTTACAGTCACATGCCTGTGTTTACAGTCTCTTCTTCTAACTTCCAAACACCTGTGTTTCCCTCTTTTTCAGAGCCTTCTGTATCTCAGTTAGGCCATGCCTTGCAGCTCCTAGGAGAGATTTCCACTTTTACCTTCTCCTGCATCTTTGCTCTTTTTCTTTCAAGCAGAGAAGAAGCACTCCAACACTCTGCTCAACTTAGCAGTGTTCACAGTGGATTCTAAAACACTGTCATGCTGTCTCACAAAAACGGAGTCCCTCCTTCACTAGATACCTCTCTTGTGACCAACGTTAGCCAATCACATGGCTAGAGAACTATAGAATTCAGCTACCAGCCAATCAAATTTAAACATTTACAATTTCAGTGAATTAAATGGCTATACCTAAGAGCGGGGAGGTGTAAGCAAAGTGGTTTCACACAGCTTGGTTGTCAATGGCACCCACTGATCAGCTCTTTAGTTATCAATGACTCCCTGCCAATGGCTTTTACTGGGCAAAGTAAACAAACTAGGTAAGCAAATTCAGGAGGCATGCATAGGTCAGGGATGGGAAGTGTGGGGCCCGCCAGATGTTGCTAGACTACAACTCCCATCATCTCTGACCAGCATCATTGAGAGGACACCACATTGGCTACCTGTGATACAGGCTTTCAGCTCAAGCAGAGGACCTCTGAATATAAGGAACAGCCAAAATTCTCTCTCCCCTCCCCCCCAAGCACCAATGAATTTCACAAAGATTGCTTTGCTTACTGCTCATTGGATGATAAATCCTGCTTCTTCATTTGCACATGATTTCTGAGTTAACCTGTCAATGGTCCTAGGGACTCAGCTAAAGGTAAAGGTAAAGGGACCCCTGACCATTAGGTCCAGTCATGACCAACTCTGGTGTTGCGGCGCTCATCTCGCGTTATTGGCCAAGGGAGCCGGCGTACAGCTTCCAGGTCATGTGGCCAGCATGACAAAGCTGCTTCTGGCGAACCAGAACAGCACACAGAAACGCTGTTTATCTTCCCGCTGTCTACTTGCACTTTGACGTGCTTTCGAACTGCTAGGTTGGCAGGAGCTGGGACCAAGCAATGGGAGCTCACCCTGTTGCGGGGATTCGAACCACCAACCTTCTGATCGGCAAGCCCTAGGCTCTGTGGTTTAACCCACAGCGCCACCTGCGTCCCTAGGGACTCAACTATTCAGCTGCAAATAAAACGTTTAAAGTGTGTTTTAGGTGCAATATACAATGTGACGCTAGATGGCGAAAGCGAGCCTTATGGAAAATCCAATGTATTTTTTAAAAAACAACTTTTTGCATTTTCAGTCCATTTTTTAAAAAATATGTGTGTAGATTCCACCTTAGGGCTGTGCTACCAGCTTCCTGCGATAAGAAGAAGTCCCACTGAATCACATCAAATGTTCATCTAATCTAGGATCGTGTTTCCTGTGGTGGCCTGCCGGAGTGCATTGCCAGGGCAATAGCCTTCTCCTAGTTTCCCACTTAGTTTCCCAGTAACTGCTATTCAAAGAATCACTGTGGACTAGGGAAGGGACCCTGCAATGCAAGAATATGCAGCTGTCCCATATGGGGACCGAACCCGCAACGTTGGTGTTATCAGCACTATGCTCTAACCAACTGAGCTATCCAGTTGTAGCACTCTCTCTCTCATTCTGGAGGCAATTCAGAGCCACCAGGATTAGTAGCTCCTGAGATTTCATTTACCGGTATTTCTATTTATTATGACTAATGTATATCTCACTTGATACTTTAAAAAACAACAACAAACCTTTATGCAGTCTGCAAAAAGAATAAAATGGTAAAATTATCGGCAAAAAGTTAAACAATAAAAAATAATAAATATTTTTTAAATTTGTACCCCGCCCTCCCCAGCTGGAGCCAGGCTCAGAGCGGCTAACATCATATAAGTAATACAATATGCATGAAAAACAAGCAATCAATTGATTAAAATACACCCCCAAATTAATTCAAATAAATTAAAATTAAAACTGAACAAATGACAACCCTCAGGTTAAAATTGAAAGTGGTTAATAATCACCGGGACCAACTGTATCCACTGATATTATAAGGACCTGTGAGCAGGCTGGGAAACCTCCTTCGTACTTGTTCATACAAAGAGAAAATGAGTCCGACTGCTTGATACATTAAAAGAAGCTAAGACCATCTTAAAACACATGGCAACATTCTGTGTATCTGGGTAGACTTGTCTAACGAAAATGTTTTCAGTAGGCGCTAAAAAAAGTACAGTGGTGCTTCGCTTAACGAATGCCCTGCTTAACGAAATTTCCACTTAACGAAAGGATTTTTCGAGCGGAGGTTGCTTCGCTAGACGAATTCGTTTTATGAAAAATTCGTCTAGCGAATTGCGATTTCCCATAGGAATGCATTGAAATTCAATCAATGCGTTCCTATGGGCAAAAAAAAAAATTCAAAAAAATTTCAATGCATTCCTATGGGACTTGCTAGACGAATTTTTCGTTATAAGAAAAGACCCGTGGAACAAATTAAATTCGTCTAGCGAGGCACCACTGTATAGTGAAGGTGCCTGCCTGATGTCAATAGGCAGGGAGTTCCAAAGTAGTAGTAGTAGTAGTAGTAGTAATAATAATAATAATAATAATAATAATAATAATAAATTTATACCCCACCCTTCAGGCTGGGTTTCCCCACTGAAGAGTTGCCACATGAATGGATTGATTTCTAACAAATGCTGAACTTTGTTTCGCATCTGTCTTTCTGAGCAGATTTCATCTCCCTCTATATATATATATTCATTCAGTCCCTGTTCCGTATCATCCAATTAATGTGGTTTTAAATGCACCAAATCCCATTTGGCTTCCGATACGTGCCACTGGCTTTCACGGTAGTCAACAGGAATCCCTAGTGGGTGCAATGACAATCAGACTGCTATCCCCACGTCTTTTTTGCTAATCTTCCTGAGTATTTGTAAATGATTCATTTACTCCCGAGACAACGTTGGCTCTTGGGTAAATACATATATAGTAGTATATTATATATATATGATTCAGTTGCCAGGAATAGGAGCTGCCTTGTTCCACATATTTTGGGGGATGTTTTGCATGTCTCAGTAGGCGACTCCGTTGCAGGATCCGTGAATAATGAACGAGCCTGCTTTTCCTCAAGTGACTTTGATGCTCCTCTCGTGCCAGCGAATGGGTCTGTAGAGTCGTTTAGGACACCCGTGATTCTTTTTTAAAAAACCAACGATCAATGCTAATGGAAAGAATAGTACACATTTGTAGTTTACTTTGCTCAAATACGCTCATCTATTCGCTGACCTTTGTAGGTTAATATTAGCATGCGGATGTTTAAAGATATATTAATGTAATGCATGGCTTGCATATTTAGAGCATCCGATGGCCTTTCGAAAAGTCATTGGTGACTGATCCTTTGTGTGTTTAATCAAAAGCGGGTCCTGCTGAGTTCAGTGGAAATCAAAAGTAAGACCGCACAGGATTGCAACCTTGGTTTTTCTATGCTCAGATGCAGTGCCTTGAACGAAAAACATCAGAAGGAAGTGGACTCTGCGGTAATGTTGCCAGTTTCTGAGCTGACATCTACGCAGCTAGAAAACATCCTGATAAATGTGTGTTTCCTATTTCTGAATTTTCCTCCCTGGTTTTATTTTTCCTTAAGGGTAAATGGGCCATGGAACGGCAGTTTAAAGTCTTTCTTCTTCTTCTTCTTCTTCTTCTTCTTCTTCTTCTTCTTCTTCTTCTTCTTCTTCTTCTTCTTCTTCTTCTTCTTCTTCTTCTTCTTCTTCTTCTTCTTCCGATAGTGAGCTTTGGATTGTGTTATATAACGCCTAAAAAAAAACCCCCACAAGCTGAATGGAAGCAATGATGCAATCTGAGCCGCACCATCTTTGAAAAGCATGGCTGCCATAATGGGCAAAAATATTGCATTTTTCATTGGCCGGCCAAGCCTATAGAGCCGCCAGTGAATAACAGATTGACGTTTGGTCATTATTTCTCATCAAGGGCGTTTTACTTGTAATGCTATTTGACAGCTATATTCTAGGTCTGACAGCGCTGAACCAGCCTAATTCCCACTGAACTGCTCTAAATACGTGGTATTGCAATCAGTTTAACAACCCCTGGAGGCAATGAAATCTCTCCTTTGAACACACTCAAGGGGAAGAAATCTAAGATTTATAAAGGGCAGCAAGTATTCAAGGAAGGGGCAAAGTTTATGTGTGAGCCTATAATTGATGTTTCCTTTGTTGGAAAAGAAAGCTTGAGTATGCTTTAAGAATTAATCTTTAACAAGTTCTAATCTGCACTAACAAGATCTGTTCAAGATGACTGAGAGAGATATGTGATACTTGGGGTTTTGTCAGTTTCAGTCTACTAAGGTAGTGGAGTTCAGGCAAGCACACACCACGGAGAGGAGAGGAGAGGTCGCTTCTCATTTCAACTGAAAGGCTGCAGTAGCAGTAGCAGTATTGTGTTACTTGCGGAGAATGGAGGACAGGCAGAAGTCTCTAGACTTCCTGCTACGGGTCTGTGTCACCAGCCCTGTGGAGATGCCATGGAGGGGATGGTCAGATCTGGAGCAGGACTCGAGGAGCACAGGGAGTTGGAGCTGATCGATTCTGGGGGGATTGGGGGAGATGGAATCGGGATCCTGAGCAGTGCCTGAATCCGGCGAGGGGGTCCAGTGGCTTAGGAAGTGGAGAGCGGGATCCAGGGGAGGGACCAAAGAGCTTGACAGAGGAGAGTACTGCCCCTGTGATGTTGGACACCCCTAGTCAGCAGTGGCATAGCGTGGGTTGCCAACTCCCAGGCTGCATGGAGGCAGGGTGGGAGGGAGGGGAACGGACAGAGTACACACATGCATATTCAACTGCCTAAGGCGTCTGTGTCACCCAGGAGATCACAGCCACAGAGCTAAGAAACCGAGAGTTGTTCCGTTGTCTGGAGAGGTCACTTCCTGGTTTGCATGGAGATGCCGTTTTCAACAGAGCCCAGCGACAGCAGCAATGGGTGTTGACATTTTGGGTCCCAAACAAAATTTTGCGCCCGGGGCAATCGGGTGCCATTGCTAGTCAGATATCTCTTGTTGTCAAGGCAGCCCCAGTGCCTTCTCTTTTAAGTGACGGACCTCCTCTTTTAAGCAAACTGTTCTTAGTTGCATCTCCTGGACAAATGAGTAAGTTTTCTAATGTAATGTTTCTTTATTATATCTTTTGTGAGCTTACTGTAAGCAACAGCTTAGGGCACTATAGCGTTAAGAGGAATATAAATGGCTGAAATAAAATAAACTAAATAATACAATGCAGATACAAATGTAATTATCCGTCAGATTTTGCACTTCTCCTAATGTTGTACTGCTTGGCTCCAAAAAGTTCTGAGACGTGTTTAAAAATAAAGAGATTTGTTTTTTGATCATTTTAAAGATATATTTTTAATGCATTGTTTGCACATTGTCTTCTCACAGAGCTCTGGGTCCCAGGGTTTCCTATGAAGAGGGACTGATTGTTAAGCCGCTCTGGAAATTGCACCTCTGTGATGGGAATAGGGGCTTCTTAAGATCTCTCAACTCCCAGAATTCTTTGGGGGGGGGGGGAAGCCATGACTGCTTAAAGTGGTCTCCTGGTATGGCTGGAGTGAGTTCCTCCTGCTGTTGATTCTCCTCCACCTCCAACTACTAAATTTTACCACTGACCCTAGTAGCAAAATGCGAGGTTGCACAAGCAAAAGGAAGGCTTGCCCCTCCCTGTTGGTCTGTGTGTGCGGTTGCTAGGACGGTGTAAATCTGAGTGTGAGATACTCTCAATATCCTCATTAGTTGCTGCTATCAAAGAGATTCCACAATGTGCAAGTACTTTGATTTGTCACAGTGGAACTTGGGGTTCAGCTCGCAACAGAGGTGCAATGCTCAGTTATGCAACACAGTGAATTACTTAGCAGCTTTCCTCCACCTCCTCTCATGGCTCTGAATATTTTTCGCCACAACACCCATGTTATTAGGGCTGCAGCATTTAGCTGATTGATCAATTAGATCATTGGTTTTCAATTAGTGCGCTGTGGCACCCTGGGGGGCCTTTGATGATGGTCAGGGGTACCGCTGGCAACACTGGCCTCGGTCCCCTTTCCTTCTCTCCCTTCCTCTGTTGCCCTCTCACGTCTCTGCCTCCCAAAGGCTTGCACGGCTGTTTGTTGCAGCAGCCCTGGCTACAAGCTCCCCACACGAATGGTGCCTCTGGACCTGGCCAGGTGTCCTTCCCAGGCCCCTGTGGGGCAGTGAGAGGAGGTGCCACTCTTTTGGGGTGGGGGGTAGGGGCAGCTCAGAGACCAGGGGCTGCCCAGAGAATTCCCAGTGAGAGGGGAGAGGATAGGAGGCTGAGGGAGTGAGATTCTGCCTGCTCTGCAGGCAAGGGGCGACAGAACTGGACTCCCGAGCCCCACAGGGGTGCCACGGAAAGAAGTTGATCAAGGGAGTTGGTCAAGGGAGCTGTGGACCCAGAAAGGTTGAAAACCTCTTGATTAAATTAGTGTTTAAGGAGAAGCATTCTCTCTGATGTGGCAGAGAAGTGGAACTCCCTAATGCCTGATGAAACACAAACACACATCTGTTAATAACACACAAAGTGTGTTTCCCTCCCGCCGGCCCCCACTTTCCTTTCTCTTGGTTTTTCTCCCTCATATGAGGATTTGGGGAGGTTTGATCCATTAATCGACTGAGAGTCATTTAATGGTTAATATCTCTTTTGTTGGGTGGCAGTTCTATAAATTAATACTCCAGAGAAGATCCACCGATATGCCTTCATTAAAGCTAGGTTCAATGTTTTTCCAACAAACGTGTCAAGTCTCTTCAATGTGTGCTTGTGAAATTAAAACATCTGAATCTCTACATCATGTTATGTTTATCTGCCCTATGTACAGTTCGGCTCGTGCTAGTATACTAAACTCCATAATCCAGCCTATGGCTGACAAACCAGTTGACCTACAGCTTGCCTGGGTTCTTCAAGATGTGGATCCTTATGTTACTCTACAGGTTGCTAAATTCCTCACAGCCGTCCTCTCGTACAAGAGACGGAATGGAATGCTAGCTGATTATTGAATTTTCTATAATGACACCAGGTATTGATTTTAGCGTAGTGCCTAAATTTTTAATCATAATCTTAAACTTTTCTTTTTGAATTGTTAATATTTGTCCTTGTGAGCTGTGAATTGTGTTATATTATTTGTGGCTTGTACGAGTCCGCTGTTTTATTTGATTTGTTTTGTTGTGTTGTGTTTTATGATGGGCGTAAAGTCGAATAAACATCTTTGCTTTGCTTTGCTTTGCTTGGGCCATTAATAATAATAATAATAATAATAATAATAATAATAATAATAATACCCTGCCCCATCCATCCTGGGTGATATCAGGTTACTGACTGCATGCCCATCAACAGTCCAGATTTCAGGACATTACAGAATTACAGAAGCCACCTCAGCTATCCCGTTTTTGGTGCTGAGCTCTTGCGTGAGTCAAATGGCTCCCGTGAGAGCTCGGCACCAAAAGACATGTGTCTTTTGTGTGAAAGAAGGTGCCCGATCCAGAGCCCACAGAGGTGTAGGAAGGGGAGCAACTGGTGCTGCAGGCCAGGCAATCCGTGCCAAGCCCAGAGGTCGTGCCTCCTCCACCTGACGCTGCACCTGCTGGGAGAGGAGAAGAAGCCAGTGAAGATGAAGAAAATGAGGATGGGAGGAGAGGAGGAGCTGGAGCTGCCGGTTCTTTCCTGAGTAAAGCATTTATAGGATCAGACTGCCAGTCGGTTTTGAGTTTCTGAAATCAAACTAGCTTATTTCTTTCATTCGTGCTAATTCTATCAGGGCTCTTTCAAGATTTGTGGGGGTTCTCAGGTTCGGGGGTTGCAAAGTGCCCTCTGGTGGGTCACTTCATACCATGGAGGTCACAGCAACAAGTACAGTGGTACCTTGGTTCTCAAACGCCTTGGTACTCAAACGCCTTGGTTCCCAAACACCAGAAACCCGGAAGTAAGTGTTCCGGTTTTCGAATGTTTTTTTGGAACCCAAACGTCCGATGCGGCTGCCGGCTATTGTTTCCAGAACGCCTGCACCAAACAGAAGCTGCGTCTTGGTTTTCGAGCATTTCGGAACTCAAACGGACTGCTGGAACGGATTAAGTTTGGTGCTTTTTTTTTGCTATTTATTTTGTGTTTTTGAGGCTTTTCCGGTTAATTTGTTTTGTGACTGTGTGGAACCCAGTTCAGCTACTGATTGTTTCATTGTGTGACTGTGGAAATCGATAAAAGCCCCCCATCCAAACAATGAGTATCATCAGTGCAGGTAAGGAATTTTTTTTAATCATCTACAATATTGCCTTATTTATTTTATAGTACAGTACATTGATTATTGCTTTCATTTTGTGGATCAATGATCTCGTTAGATAGTAAAATTCATGTTAAATTGCTGTTTTAGGGGTTGTTTTTTTAAAAGTTTGGAATGGATTAATCCGTTTTGCATTACTTTCTATGGGAAAGTGTGCCTTGGTTTTGGAACGGACTTCCGGAACGGATTATGTTTGAGAACCAAGGTACCACTGTATAGTGTTTCCAATCAATTGCTCTTTGTAAAAATCTGTGCAGGCACCTGGTGCTCTGATCAACACAGTGAACCATGCAAATGTCCCAAAATTTCCAAAAGTGATGCTACATCAGGGGCACAATGGAAAATTTAGATGGTGGGGGCAAGCACTATTTGGACCCCTAGCATTGTGGAGGGGGGGGGAGCAAGATGCCCACTCAGAGCAAGTGTTAGCCCTGGCAATTGCCCGAGGAAACTCAAGTCCTACATTCTGGGCCTGACTTCTCTATCTACAAGGCAGGGTTAAGATGTTTAGTTAAACTCACTGGGTCATTTTCTATTACTAATCTCAACCAGGTAAGCAAGACCAAGTCTAAATTGGATTAATTACTGTAGCTCGAGATTTAGCTCAACAGCTCTTAATTTCAACTTCCAAAGGCTACACAAACCAATTTTGTACTCTTAGATTATAATGAGGACTCTTTATTCTTTAATCAGTTCATCCAGTATCTCGCTGTCTAAATGTAACGTTCCTTTGAAGTCTAGAAAGATCTAAAATAATTGAAGAAATGTCGAACTACTTGACTCTCCTTTTAAATATATATATATAATGGTATTAAACATTAATCAGACTTGTGCATCTCAATTAAACCAATTAAAATTATCACAGAATGAACTACAGACTGGAATAGGTAGCTTTTAATGTTTGAATACATAATCAACTTTTACCTAATTTCTTTTAAGATGTTTGTTATACAGAACGGAACTAAACCACCCTAGCTTGGAACAGTTGAAGATTTCATACCATCAATTCAATGGACTTTTCTTCCTTAGATGTTCAAGACAGGTTAGATATGAATTCAGTGCACCCCCATAGACTAGTTGAATTCCTTCAGCAAGAAATCTTTCACTTTTCTTTTTTGATGGTGAATAAGTGGGTGGGCACAAGATTTTTTTTAAAAAAATAAGAAATATAAATAGCACAATAAGCATTTGAATCCACTGCTATCAAAGGCTGACCCAGTTTGGTCTTGTAGGCTGACACATGTAGGCAAAGTCCATATAATTACTAATAATTTGTAACAAGTGTTAATTGATAAATAGTTCCCTCTGGTAGCTTAATTAAAGCAGTAAGATATCTAGGCAATTTACGACTGGGATTGATCTCAATTAGTCAACAAAAATCTACAAAAGTAGATGGAGGATATTCAGGCTTTGGGGACATTTTTCCTCTTCTCCATTCCACTTTCCCCCCTCCCCCAAACCAAGAGGAAGAAATCCACAAGTCTACTAATGTTGAACGCAGGGATTTATTCACACATTCTTTCCTTTCCTATTTCCTCATTCTCTCCCCCCCCCCCACATCCCTTACCCATTTTTCTTCCATGGATTTGCTCATAGATAGATTACAGAACTGTAAAAAGGTGTTGTTGTTTTGAAATGGAAAGAAAAGCCTCTCAGTCAAAGATACACATTAAAAAAACACCCCACTCCCTAATAATGAGGGGGGTGGGAGTTGAAGCAGAAGATTATAAATTAGAAGTCTGCTACCAGGGGTAGCACCTTGCCGACAAAGGTCCGTATAGTTAAAGCTATGGTTTTCCCAGTAGTGATGTATGGCAGTGAGAGCTGGACCATAAAGAAGGCTGATCGCCGAAGAATGGATGCTTTTGAATTATGGTGCTGGAGGAGACTCTTGAGAGTCCCATGGACTGCAAGAAGATCAAACCTATCCATTCTGAAGGAAATCAGCCCTGAGTGCTCACTGGAAGGACAGATCGTGAAGCTGAGGCTCCAATACTTTGGCCACCTCATGAGAAGAGAAGACTCCCTGGAAAAGACCCTGATGTTGGGAAAGATTGAGGGCACAAGGAGAAGGGGATGACAGAGGATGAGATGGTTGGACAGTGTTCTCGAAGCTACGAACATGAGTTTGACCAAACTGCGGGAGGCAGTGCAAGACAGGAGTGCCTGGCGTGCTATGGTCCATGGGGTCACGAAGAGTCGGACACGACTAAACGACTAATCAACAACCAGGGGTAGACATTGGTAACATGGCTCCTTGAGTGAGTGTAGTTCCACTACAGCAGGATTGGTTGCTTTTTTCTCATTTGGACCGAGAGCAGGAAACAAAATCTAAGAATGCAATAAATGGTCCCCATGGAATATAATAAAAAATGGAGTCATCTAAAAGTTACACCACAGACTAGTGGCTTGTGGTTGCTGAAACATTAATTAACGGCTTTGTTTGCAAATAAAGCTGGGAGATATACTTGCTGGAATTGATGATGAACGCAAGGGTGTAAACGATGACTATTTGGTTTTCTTCTGTTTCGGGAGAAAGTACTCTCTAACTATATACCGTAGCACATATCAGATAGGTCAAGACAACAGGGCAGGTGCTGTTTCCTAAAGCAGAGACCTTATTTATATTTACGGTATATTTACACGACCAGGAGACATTTTGATGCACCTCCCCAAATGCAAATCAAACTGAGAAAACTGCACTGGCCGGCCTGCCTTTAGAATTTCAAGTGGTGGTGAACCTCATTTGAGAGGAGGAATTTGGGTCATTCCATATCAAGTGATCAAACTTTTTCCCCCTCATGTCATCCAATTTTCGTAATATTTTGTACACTTGTGGAATGATCAAAACTAAGTTTAAATCTAAAATTTTATTTTATTTTATCTCATCCTGTTTGTGAGTTTTGAGGATTTGAAATAATTAAAAAATGACAATTTTGGCCTTGCTGGACTACACAAAAACCTTAAAAGCTCAGCCCAGAATTGAGATACATCAAAACCGAAAACACCCATCTCTTCAGCGCCCCAAGGGTTTTATCTCATGTCACATAATGGACTTATTTTAAATTTAAGTTACAAAATTGAAAATTTGATGAAGTGATAAAAATTGACATGATAATTTCCCCTCCAAAAATTGTGTTGATTATTTAATATTTCTAAGAGCTACTTGCAAAATTTCATCTTGGGATCTTAATGGGATCACATTTTTAAACATTGTACATAGATGTATGCCTTAGAATTGTACATACATTGGGTTCTATTTAGGGTTGCCATAGTTCAAAAAGGAAATCCTGGACGTATGGCAACCCTAGATAATTGGATCTTCTTGGAGTAAAATATAACAGAATCAACAAACAACAACAACAAAAACATCAAACTATAATATCAGTTACTTCAGGCATTCCTTTAGAAAGTTATTCAATTAAAAGTTAAAAGTTATCTGAAAAGCTAGTCAGGCTTTTCTTTTAAAAGCTGAGTGATAGCTTGCTATTGCATGATAGAATTAACACTTTGAAAGAATTCTTGTTAGAATTTGGGATGATTTTTTTAGATTTAAGCTTAGTCTTGATCATTCAACAAGTATACAAAATATTTAGAAAATTGGATGACGTGAGGTAAAAAAGTTTGATCACTTAATATGGAATGATATAGAGGATAACTTGATGGCTGCAAATTGCTGTGGGTTTAGCCCAGGCTTCCTCAACCTCGGCCCTCCAGATGTTTTGAGACTACAATTCCCATCATCCCTGACCACTGGTCCTGCTAGCTAGGGATCATGGGAGTTGTAGGCCAAAAACATCTGGAGGGCCGAAGTTGAGGAAGCCTGGTTTAGCCATTCTGCCTTTTAAAAAAATGCAGTACACCATGGATAATGTTGTCCCAGTGAAGATCCAAAATAGTTAAAATGCTGCCTTTATCAGACAAATTTGCAGTAGTGCAGGACTAAGGTTGCTAGCCAACAATGCACTTGATATGCCCTCAATCTTTCCCAACATCAGGGTCTTTTCCAGGGAGTCTACTCTTCTCATGAGGTGGCCAAAGTATTGGAGCCTAAGCTTCAGGATCTGTCCAATCATATATATCTTTTTTGTTTGTTACACATTTGCTTCTAGACTTCCCATCCCTCCTTCCTTGATGTTTTCTCCCCCCACGATGCATCAAAACACATCTACCTTTATATTCTAAGCCCCCAAAGTCCATTCTCTACATTCTTCCATTGCTCATATCTCAAATCCTGCACGTGATTCATATAAAAATGATAGTTCAATAGGCAATCCACCAATGGCCTCCATTCTTCTGTGAAAATATAATCATTTTGTCCTCTTATTTTAGCAGTCCGTTTCACCATTTCTGTATAGTCCATCAGTTTTATAAGCCATTCTTCCTTAGTTGGAGTCTCGTCATCTTTCCATGTCTGTGTATATAAAGTTCAATCTAGCTGCAGTTGCTGCATACATAAAAAGGTTAGTCAGCTTTTTGGGAATCTCTGTCCCTATTCTCAATGAAAAGGCTTTGGGTTTTTCTTGGGAATGGTTCAATTCATTGTATTTTGGGGGAAAACTTAAAAAAAAAAAGCTTGACAGTTCAATTCGTAGCTGCACAGAGCGCCCCCGCAGACCACAAACCCACCACTGATCGGTGTTCCTTTAAAAAAAGGCAGTAATATATATATATATATATATATATATATATATATATATATATATATATATATATATATATTTAAAAAATGAGAACCCAGCTAAATGGATAGATAGTGGAATAATCCTATAAAATGTTGTCAGTCGAAATGACTGTTTCCGTACTTTTCACAGTTGAAGCCTCTCTGTGCCGGTGGTGCTATCAGTCAACTCCTTCCCCCATAGTAAATTCCTGCCAGACATACAGTAGGACTCTTTCATCACCACCTTGCTCTCGGTAGGTATTCCTTTAAAGCAGAGGTTGGCTCATCTTTTACTAAAATAATATCTTATTGGAGTTGCTCCCCTCCCTTGCCATCTTTGGGTTGTGCTGTTGGCTTCACTTGTTTTAAGTCGAGTTCAGTCGGACTGGCAGGAAAAATTGTAAACGAAAAGGGCATTTGCAATTCAATATGCGCAAGTTCAATTCTTTGAGGACGTTATTGTGATACTTGTCTTTCTTCAAACGATCCTTATTTTTTCCCCTGAGCAACTTCCTTCTACTAACTCGGCGAGTGTTAACACCACTGCTTTCCCCTGATGGGCTAATTCCTGCTATTTTCACCGGCTGTCTACAATGCGGCGAAACACCCATTTTATACTGAGGTGTGTAGGATGAGGCAGCAAACTGGGGGATTCCACACAATTCTCCCCAAATTCACTGAGCAGGTAAAAACTGCCTGTCACAAAATTCTCAATTGATCTGGCCGGCAGGCCCTGTCTGATGTCTCCTCAGCAACAGATCTTGACTCCTTCCTGTTCCTACTAGCTACAATGTCATACCCCGCTGTTGGAGGCAATAGGCTTCTGAATACCTCTTGCTGGATACTGCCAGGTGGCGGGGAGAGAGGACCCCTCTTGCACTCAGGTCTTGCTGGGGTGTGTGTGTGTGTGTGCTTCCCATCAGGGCATTTTGCTAGCCACCGTGAGAAGACCCTGCACTAGATGAACCGCTGGCCTGATTCAGCAGGCTCTTCTGATGTTCTTACGGTCAGCCAGATATCGGCGCCCAACTTTTGTAGCAGTATATTCATCCCATAGTCCATATTTAAGGTTACGCATGTCAGAGGGCTGCTGTCGAAACCGTGCCAAGTTCTCTCATTCTGCAGAAAGACTCATTGTGGGATGTGACACCACTGTAGGATCGGATTCCTCATCCCTGCTAAGAACATCCAATGATCCAAGAGCATCCTCTCCGTTAATTCAATTCTATTAAATCTCCGATAAAACCATGGTCCAACGTTTAACTACAAGCGTCATTCCAATCCTACTAATAATTTTAACTGTTTACAATGGTTTTTTTGTAGGTAGATTATATATTTTCCCCATTCGTTATTGAAATTTTGGTCTTCCTGATTCCTAATTCTTCCAGTCTGTTTTGCTATGTCTGGATAGTCCATCAGTTTAATATGCCATTCTTCTCTGGTAGGGACTGTGCCTTCTTTCCTTCTCTGGGCTCATAGTGTCTGGGCAGCAATAGTCACATACATGAAAAGTCTCTTCTGGTCACTTGGAATTTTGTCATGTGATCAATTAGGTGGGGCGGGGCTTACCTGCCCCCCCATATTTTATTCAAGTTGGCACCCCTGCCCGGGACATGAAAGGACAAGATGGTGCTCTTCCATTTCTGGAGATGATATAGCACCTGAGCCTAGTTTAGGGGGTGCAGGGCAAGCCACGTAGCACTACACACGGCCCTGTCCTCCTGAACCTCACTGATGCTCCCCACCCCCTGATTACACCTAATGATCGAGCTGGCCCTTGGTGCATCTTCTACAGCAGGCATCCCCAAACGTCGGCCCTCCAGATGTTTTCGACTACAATTCCCATCATCCCTGACCACTGGTCCTGTTAGCTAGGGATCATGGGAGTTGTAGACCAAAACATCTGGAGGGACACAGTTTGGGGATGCCTGTTCTACAGGATATTGCTAAAAGGATACAGACTTGACATAAGGATGCTATTTTTGGGTTGCCGCCCTGCGCGTTGTAGTTCTGAGCTAGGCTTAATTTTAATTGTTACACTTATTTTCCACCAACATGGAATTTGTGGTGGCCAACTTGGGGTTTCCAAATGGTCCCTCTTCTAGGTATTGATTACACCCAGCGGTATAAAATTAGGGTGAGTTTAGCAGAGCATGGGACTCTTAATCTCAAGGTTAAGATCTTAATCTCCAGCAAAAGATCTCGGCATTGCTGGGGGTTGGACTATATGACCCTTGTGGTTCTTTCCAACTCAACAATTCTATGATTCTTTGATAGTTGGCATTTGCTGGTCAAGAACATAACTTGAGTTTAAATATTTCTGAGAGTTTCAGGTTTTGGATTTGTTTGGGTTTTTATTTTATTTTTTTGCAGATTATTACCTGCCCTAAGCCTTTGGGTTGGGGTAGGTTACAAATCAAACAAGCCCACAAATAAATGCAAAATAAATTAATAATTATAATCTTGCTCCTGGGGCTTGGAGGGCTCCCTCTGGGCTTGGCAGCAGACAGTTCATTGTAATTGTAAATTTGTCCTTTTCATCTAATTCTGTGTAAAGAGCAACTTTTGCCCGCAGGGCAGCCTTGTAAGAGAAAAATACTTATCTAAAAAGCTGTTTACTTGGCTTGTGATTTTTCTCTAATCCTTTTGTTATTATTTAAAGTATTTGTATTGGGATGAGAAAGAGCCTTGCCTTCAGTTTCATCCTGATTCTTTTCTGTGTTTGATCGCAATGTGGAGCTGGAATACTCCATTTAGATTTGACATCTTCTCAGTGTTTGGTGGAGTTAGGAGAGCCTCAGCACTAGGTGACTGAGTAGACCCAGAGGAAGACAGACAGCATCCCAAATTGTTGAGATGAAACCTTTTATTGGGCTGAATCTGCATTATTGTGCACACAAACTCACATGGCATTAAGTACCATTTTTAGTGTGACTTCCTTGTAAACATGCACCAGATTGGGCTGTAATAGTGTCAAGTTAGTAGGATACCACATGCTAGAATAAATATGGCTTAGTTTAATAATAATAATAATAATTTATTTGTACCCTGCTCACCTGACTGGGTTGTCCCAGCCACTCTGGCCGGCTTCCAACATATATAAAAACATTGTTGTTGTTGTTTAGTCGTTTAGTCATGTCCGACTCTTCGTGACCCCATGGACCAGAGCACGCCAGGCACTCCTGTCTTCCACTGCCACCCGCAGTTTGGTCAAACTCATGTCTGTAGCTTCGAGAACACTGTCCAACCATCTCATCCTCTGTCGTCCCCTTCTCCTTGTGCCCTCCATCTTTCCCAGCATCAGGGTCTTTTCCAGGGTGTCTTCTCATGAGGTGGCCAAAGTATTGGAGCCTCAGCTTCAGGATCTGTCCTTCCAGTGAGCACTCAGGGCTGATTTCCTTCAGAATGGATAGGTTTGATCTTCTTGCAGTCCATGGGACTCTCAAGAGTCTCCTCCAGCACCATAATTCAAAAGCATCAATTCTTTGGCAATCAGCCTTCTTAATGGTCCAGCTCTCACTTCCATACATCACTACTGGGAAAACCATAGCTTTAACTATACGGACCTTTATCGGCAAGGTGATGTCTCTGCTTTTTAAGATGCTGTCTAGGTTTGTCATTGCTTTTCTTCCAAGAAGCAGGCGTCTTTTAATTTCGTGACTGCTATATAAAAACATAGCAAAACATTAAACCTTAAAAAGCTTCCCTATGCAGGGCTGCCTTCAGATGTTTCCTAAATGTTATATAATTATTCAACTCCTTAACATCTGATGGGAGGGCATTCCACAGGGTGGGTGCCACTACCAAGAAGGTCGCCAAGTAGGAATGCACAGGGATTATGTTTCTCAATTGCTCTGGTAGCCAACCATCCCTTTCATCCATCACATTCATCCCTGGAAGTCACATGATCACCGCTGCCACACCCCACCATCGACTACTCCCCCCCCCAATGATATTTATTGATTTTCCAACATTTCAACACAAAAACAAAAACAAAAAATAAAAATAAAACATAATAAAAACAACAACAACCCCATATCAATTCTTACATTAATGTGACATTGTGGACTTCCTCAATTCCCCCCACACTGGGTCCATGGTCCATTTTTAAATCTAAATTAAGCAATTTTCCTTAATCTTCTTAAATCATTCCAACACAATTTTTCCATTATCTCACAACCAATTCTAATCTACACAAAGAAAAAAAAGACTATCCTCAACCTATAATTCGTTAATTAATCCAAATCTAAATTTATTTTCCCATCCATCCCTAATTCTTCCTTTAGCCTCACAGTTTACACCCCAAAAATTTTCCATACATTCAAATATTGTTTCTTCTATCATAATAATCTTTAACCACTTTTATCTAATTCTACCCCCCTTCCCCTGGACTCCGGATCTCCCAGATGCAACAACCAGCTCCATGAAACGTTCCAGTTTCGACCATCTTAATCAATCAGAAAACAACCCATTGTTACTCCTCACCCTATTCCCACTTCCAGCCCACCATTGACTACTGGTCCTTTCCTAGCCTTCTCCATGATGCATTAGCTCAGGGGTCCCCAAACTAAGGCCCCAGGGCTGGATGCGGCCCAATCACCTTCTAAACCCGGCCCGTGAACGGTTTGGGAATCAGCATGTTTTTACATGAGTAGAATGTGTCCTTTTATTTAAAATGCATCTCTGGGTTATTTGTGGGGCATAGGAATTCGTTCATATTTTTTTCCGAAATATAGTCCGCCCCCCCACAAGGTCTGAGGGACAGTGGACCGGCCCCCTGCTGAAAAAGTTTGCTGACCCCTGCATTAGCTTTTAAAAATATATACATAAGCAGTACTATTTTTCTAGAATCAGAGGTACCCAAACTCACCATGCTCTCTTCGAATGACAATGGCACCCATCTGAGGGTGGGAGAAAAAAACCCATGTATATATGCAGACAGAGTGTTTATTGTGGTGGGAATAATTAAAACAGGGAAACTTTCAGTTCATTTTAAGTTCTATCCCACTTGAGAGCTGTGATAATGAAGAGAGGGTCTCTTAGACCAATAAATAAAAACAAATTACCACCCCCACCCCGTTTGATGTGCTATAGCCTAAGTACGTTTTACCATGTGGTGAGCTTTCTCTCTAGATTGGGCCTGACTCTGGAGTAAAGGTGAGGAGCTATCTGTATGCTCACAGGCACTTTTCTTTGTTTCATATTTCACCTGATGTTATGGATTGGCTGGATGCAAAGGAATGGTGGGAAGAGCCAGCTCGGGAACCCCCCAAGGGAAGAAGGCTCAGAGCCCGGGGACTGGTGGTGGGATGACTATGAGTGGTCAGAGAGAGAAGCAGGAGAAGACTGGGAGGAGGAGGTGTCAGAAGTTGAAGAGGCAACAAGGTTTAGTGTATGGTTACCAGAGTTTTTTCAAGGTTGGGGGTGGGGGGTGGGGAGAGAACTCGGACGCACAGAGCCCGCAGCAGAAGAGCGCTGCGGACTCTTCTGCTGCAGGCGGCTCTGCACGAGTTCGGGGCGAGCGTTGATTGACAAAGTGAGCCAGAAGGAAGCTCTCTTGCTTGCGCCTCGGTTTAAATACCCCCCCCCCCCAGCCAGCAGATTGGGTGGCTGGAACTATGACGAGGCCGGGACCTCCGGTGCTGCTCACTGCCATGGCATCCGCTACGTTGCCTCACCGGAAGTCCCCAGGCATAAATCAGGGGACATTAATTAAAATCCAGGGACAGATTTTGTCTGGGGAAAGAGTGGTGAATCCAGGGACTGTCCCCGGGAACCAGGGACGTCTGGTAACCCTAGTTTAGTGAGCAGGAAGAGGCTATAGCAGAGAGCAGTGCAGAATCAGAGGCAGAAGCTGAAACAGGGGAGGATATCAACACTCAACAGGAAGATTCTCCCTGGAATCTGATTGAAATCCTGGCTTCTGTTTACAAAATAATTTAGAACTTGGCTGAAATGTCTCAGAAAATAATTTATGAGATAACATCTCAGAAGATTTCTCTCTCGCCCACCGAATTCTCAGGGTCCTTCTTAACAAATGGAGAAATCCCATTCTTCCCCAAAGACCACTTACCAAATTTTGACAACAGTGGCAGTTGTGGGCCGGTTCAGCATGACTGAATGGCATCATCAGGGACAACTAGCTGTGGGGAGTAATGAGACTACCTTACCTGCAAAGAATATTTGGCAAAATGACCATGGCAGCTTCACTCCCTATAAATGGGGTGGAGAATTTCAGACACAAACATGGAGCCCATTTTCATATTGCTTAATGTTTCCAATCATCCTCTTGTAGTCCATTGCCCCTTTCATCAACCAGTATAATCTAGCAAGATAGTTTCATTCGGAATTAACTGGTCCAACATTTCTGAGAAGAGAATTTCCGAAGATTTATTTCCTGTGAATTTCCTTTTTCACATTTCAACAGTTGGAAACTGTGGAAAAGTCTGACCTGCTGGGAGCCTGAGGTTCCTCCCTCTCTCCACCTGGCCTAGGGCAGGGCCTGACAGGCTTGATAAGAACAGCTGCTGCTGCCGCCCAGCAAAGACTGGGGTATTTTGGGGAAAGTTTTGTCGGGAGTTTTTGCCATTATTGAACTTTAATTTTTTGTATCTTTATTTTTATGTGGAAATTGATCAGTTTGGTTATATAGTTTTTAATGTGATTTATTTATTTTTATGACTACTTTGCTTCATATTGTAAGTCGCCTTGAGCATTGTTTTAACTGTGGAAAGGTGGAATACAAATAAAATGATGATGATGATGATGAAATGCACCTTCCCTTGGAATACTTATCACAATGACCCATCAGTTTTGCTACCTGCCAACAGGGTTTGAATTTTGGGGGGCGGGGCGGGGGAGCGAGAGACCACTTTTGTTCAGCCAATGCCTTCCTAGGGTTTAACATATATGTTGTTTTCCAACGGGCCGCCTAGTTATGTATGCTTAATAGATCTTTATGTGATGAGGAACTATCCTTCAACAAAAATATAATCAAAATATTATTGCCGTTCAGGCAGAAGCCCGCAGGACACTGTTTAAGGGCAAACTAAACTATACCCATGAATTGCATCAGAAACAACAAAGGATATTACTGAAGCAAAACTAATTTCTCTTCCCTTATAACATTCCTGCTAGTGCAGTGGAGCGGTGAAGGACACCACAAATCCATTCATTTATTTCAAAATTTGCAAAACAAATCCCTTCTTACACATAGTATTTGTACAACACGAAATTATTATTCAATAAGTTGACATTTTAAACCTATTACTGCCTAAACCCATCTATTACGAAGCTGTTCAGAGCACTAAGTTAACATTTACCGGAACATACATCCACACATCACGGGGAGATCAAGCTCAAATCCTTTATTTCATATTCAGATCTTGTTGGGTCAGGATTGAAAACTGCTACCTTTCTGATACTTTACAGAAAAGCCACTGTGAAATCCACAAAAGAATTATTATCAAGTAACTGCAGTTATTCAGCTAGATGTTGACTTTGATATGTCAACTCTCTGATCTTTAATAGAAAATTGATGGTCTTGCCCTGAGGGTCAGTCATATGTACGACCGGGCTGGGGCAAGGTTTGCATTAAATTACAGCAAGCTTCGCCTCCTCGTTCTCTGGCAAAGTCAAACAAAGCCAAATGGATCCCTTGTTAGTTTGGTTTTCTTCGTTTTGTGTTGGCATATGGATTTAATTCCATAACGGGGGACCGCCGGGTGCAATCTGATTTATTGATTTTCTGGGGAGAGCTTTTTTTTAGCATAGGGCACCCGGAAGTGTAATAAAACAAAAAGCCAACTGGTACAAACATTTCCTACTTTTCTTTTTGGCAGTAGCTTTTAATTACTGCAGACTGGATTTCTCCCAAGAAATCGTGCAACCGTATTCAATTTAGATCACCAATTAATTTGTCCCCTGCAATGTTTGTTACTCACCAGAGATGGTTAAAACCACCAGTCTTTTATTTGTGTTTTTATGTGTGCATTTGACATGTGCACAGGCTGTGGTCTTGTGCATTTGGGGATATATCCCACTCGTCATGGGAAGAGACGACACACTAGAAGAAGCACGGGGCTGCTGCAGAAAATGGCAGCTACGCGATGAGTTCCCCCTTCTTCTCTGCCATGCGTAGTAAAAGCTTGCTGTGTGCCCTGATGTCATTATGCTATGCGCTTACCTGCCTTTGCGCCACATCATTGGTACCAGAGGGGAAGTGAAATGCTCAGCGTAAAACCACCAGGAGCAATGGGGCAGGTTGTACAATAAGTTAGGTAGCACATCACCCAACATTTCACATAGTATGTTGGTTCTGTGCTCAGTTGGAATTACGCCTGGGAAGACATTTATTTATTTTTGTAGTTATTGATTGAATATAAGTTGCTTATTGTAAAGTTACTGTGACCTTTTTGTATTGGATCAGGTTGTTGTTATTGTTTGATGTTTTATTATGTTTTTATATGTGCTGCAAGCTGCCCAGCGTGGCTGGGGTAACCAAAAATAAAAAAACAAAACAAAAATTAACGTTGCCATATTTTGAAGAGCCAGAAAGAGGACACTAGGATAACTCTCCTTTTAAATACCCCCTACTATATGTAGGCTATAGAAGCTGTGATATATTGCTGAGAGGGACAGGAGAAGAGAAGAGGAATGCAAATCTTCAACCACCAGCTATGTCTATGTCTCATCCAGAAACAGGGCCGGCTCTAAGGCAAACCTGGGTGGCGTCGGGCCGCCGGGGGGGGGGCACACGGTTGTGCCCGCTGCAGCGGCGCTGCGTGCTGCGCCCACCAGACAGCCGCGGTGAGAAACGGGGCGGGGGCGTTGGAGCGATCATCGCACCACGGCGCCAGGGCACCCGATATTCTTAAAGACGGCCCTGTCACATAGACCTCTTCTTCTTCTTCTTCTTCTTCTTCTTCTTCTTCTTCTTCTTCATCTTCATCTTCATCTTCATCTTCTTCATCTTTTGATCCCAAAATGACATCCCCGAGGTGGCTACCAATAATCAAAGTTGAAACAAACCAAGCATGCCTAGGATTGGACAGGAAGTTAATGGTACCATATTCTCTCTCTCTGAGTTTTGAGCAGCCCATTACTTCCTGCAAAGTTGCTTTTTAACTTCTCTAAGGTAGGAGTGCTGTATGGAAAAAACTAGGACACCCATGTTTTGGGACTGCCGTCAGGATCCAACTTCTAAGTGTCAGCAGAAGCCGCTGGGGGTTGGGTGAGGGGGTACCACTCTATGCATAATTTCTTTGATGGCTACAGAGAGAGATGTGGTGTGGCAGGAGCTAAAGGAAATGGAAGGGAGGGAATATGCTTTAGACAAGAAAAGGAAAGGGAAGAAAACTTCAACTTCTGTTTCCTACAAGTGCTATTACACAAACATCGCATCAAACATGCCTAGGGAGCCTTAGATGCCATAAAGACTCCCCACCCCCCGCCCTGCTTCCCACCAGGTACTTGCATTTACGGGTTTAATTCGCACGGTACCTGATAAAGAGAAAAGGGGGCGAGAAAGAATTGGCTGTTTTTCAAGAATCGTTCACTCTTTCATAGTATGCCACCTTTGGAAACCACGGACTTTGGATTTTGAATGTCTGCTTCTGTGGATCATTCTTCTAAAGCGAAGACTGATCCTGCCTCAGAAATCCCTTAGTGGGATCTCTGTCAAATCCCTCAATGTCTTTGTACTGCTGTATGAAGTAAGTGCACTGCACTAAGTAGAAAATATGTTTTAAAACACCATTCACTGCCAACTGGAAGAGCGTGTGTGGAGTTTGAGAGCAATGTGCACAAACTTTACCTCATTTAGAGAATCTGTTTATTATTATTATTATTATTTAACCCTGGGCTAGCCAAATGATTTTAGCAACGTACTTTTTCATATTCATATTCTATGGAAAAGTCAGTGATTTCTAGTGCCTGACTTCAATTAACTATTTGAAATTCCCTTAAAAAGTTTCACATCAATGAAAAGATGGGTGAATTCTGCTAAATAGGACATTTCCTGGTAGGACAGCTGGGATGTGGCTGGTCAGGGCAGTTTAGATCTAGGGTTGCCATATCTTGAAGAGCAAAAAAGAGGACAGCGTGAGCTGCTGCCAGCCTGAGCTGGGGACAGAGGCATGCAGGCGAGGCCCCCCAAAAGAGGACATGTCCGGTTTTTTCCAGAGATATGGCAACCCTAAATCTGAGCAGATCACAGAAGATCAATCAGGGACAACATTTTTGTTGACTACTCACGACACAGAATTCTGTAGCCTACTAGAGGGGCAGCTTGTGGCAGAGTAACTATGGACCACTCTCCAGTGAACCATCTGCTTCTGTGTCATTGTGAATGTATTCATGGGCATCTTGTATGCCTGGGCCAGTGGAATGCCAGACTTCCTTTCAGCACTCATTGTTTCATCCCTGTGCCAGTGTCAGCCAAGAGACTCTTTGGAGGTCTGCAGGAAGTGAAAAAGCGAGAAGCAAACATGCTTCTTCTTCCTTATGCTCCTGTGTCTCGCCTGAAAAGGGATGATGTGGATTCATTCTCACAGTGTGGAGACAGCAAGTTTGTTTCTCTCTTGGGTTGTACCTGGAAGCATGAGGGACAGGAGGCGCAGTCACTCAAACATCCCAGCACTCTGCTTCTTTGAGGGCTTCCAGTAGGATATTACTAGGACCATAGTCAGCTACCTTTTACTAGTTTGTACCAACGTTGGTAGTGGCGATGCGGCTCAGAAGTTCTCATTCCTTCATGAAACATTTTCTCATATGTTAAAAACAGAGGGAAGACAATTGCTAAGGTTCTCAGGCAGTGGAATGAGATACAATAGCAACATTTCACCAGTTTCTCCAGGCCTTGGTTATGGCCCTATATGGAAGTCCATTGATTCTTTTAAATCCCACAATTTCCACAGCTTTTAAATTATGCAGAATAAGAGCAGGGATAAGCAAGGTCAAGAGAGCACATTATAATTCTTATTTCAGACTCATTAGGCTTACCAACAGATTTTATTTTATTTGTTAATGGAGCTTATATTATAGGTATTTGGGGCCACTAAAGCCTGATGTGGGTTGGGGCATTCAGTATTTCAGTCAGGATAAATTTGGCTGCTACATGGGTGACAGAAGCACAAATCACATATTCCAGTTTTGTAATATACAAGGTTGTTGTTGTTTAGTCGTTTAGTCATGTCCGACTCTTCATGACCCCATGAACCAGAGCACGCCAGGCACTCCTGTCTTCCACTGCCTCCCGCAGCTTGGTCAAACCCATGTTTGTAGCTTCGAGAACACTGTCCAACCATCTCGTCCTCTGTCATCCCCTTCTCCTAGTGCCCTCCATCTTTCCCAACATCAGGGTCTTTTCCAGGGAGTCTTCTCTTCTCATGAGGTGGCCAAAGTATTGGAGCCTCAGCTTCACGATCTGTCCTTCCAGTGAGCACTCAGGGCTGATTTCCTTAAGAATGGATAGGTTTGATCTTCTCGCGGTCCATGGGACTCTCAAGAGTCTCCTCCAGCACCATAATTCAAAAGCATCAATTCTTTGGTGATCAGCCTTCTTTATGGTCCAGCTCTCACTTTCATACATCACTACTGGGAAAACCCTAGCTTTAACTATATGGACCTTTGTCGGCAAGGTGATGTCTCTGCTTTTTAAGATGCTGTCTAGGTTTTTCATTGCTTTTCTCCCAAGAAGCAGGTGTCTTTTAATTTCGTGACTGCTGTCACCATCTGCAGTGATCATGGAACCCAAGAAAGTAAAATCTCTCACTGCCTCCATTTCTTCCCCTTCTATTTGCCAGGAGGTGATGGGACCAGTGGCCATGATCTTAGTTTTTTGGATGTTGAGCTTCAGACCATATTTTGCACTTTCCTCTTTCACCCCCATTAAAAAGTTCTCTAATTCCTCCTCACTTTCTGCCATCAAGGTTGTGTCATCAGCATATCTGAGGTTGTTGATATTTCTTCCAGCAATCTTAATTCCAGTTTGGGATTCATCCAGTCCAGCCTTGGGAATCCACAAATCACAACTGTAGCAAAAACCAGATGCTTCATGTCTACCACTGTATGTAAGACCCGACTGTGGCCATTATTATAAAACGCTGCAGATATTCAAGCTGAAGATTAAAAAATACAAGTGATTCACTTGAGCGGGACTTTTTTGTGTGGAAAAGTGTGTAAAGACCATAGTAACTCAACCTGTGGTCCACCTTGCATTCCATCCACTTCTTTTGCTTTTATTTTTTTAGGAATTCCCCTAAGACTATTGAAGGGTATGGTTGCCAAGCCTTGATGGCTCCATCCAATCCTGATACAATATCAGTGTGAACAGGGCTTTTTCTTCAGCCGGAACTTAGTTCCGGCACCTCTCAGGTGGACTCCATTGCCATTAGTTGAGAACAAGGGAGGTG
Organism: Zootoca vivipara; assembly: GCF_965207765.1. Classification (NCBI taxonomy): domain Eukaryota; kingdom Metazoa; phylum Chordata; class Lepidosauria; order Squamata; family Lacertidae; genus Zootoca; species Zootoca vivipara. The sequence continues at coordinate 24,468,658 of NC_142590.1, read as the reverse complement.
TTTGTGGTGATTTCTCTAGGAAAATAGCCCACCTCAAAAGAAGATTGCACCTACAAGTGGGGGAACTGTCATTAGTTGAATGTTATTTCAATGATCACCACCAGAGTTTGGATACTTTGCCTCAGGCTACCACTTCAGCAGGAAGTCATGTGGAATATGTTTGCAACTGGCCTCTCTAGGGGAACTAACCACTTCAGCTATCTTGAAAGCAAATTATGAGGAAAAGTTGACGCAGGCACTTTTTAATCATTGGATATAACCATGTCATTAATGCTTCCAGTGGGATTTCCTCTCCAACATAGGTGGGATGGTTCTATGGGAGGAATGGGGAACAAGCAACCCTTTTGATGCTGCTGGACTACAACTCCCATCTTATCTGGGGCTGATGGGAGCTGGAGTCCAACAACATTTGGAGGGTCCCAGAGTCGTCATCCTTGAGTGGGAGATGGGGTACGATAACATCTGGAGGGTCACAGGTTCCCCCAGTTCTGATGTATTCTCATCACATGGGAAGGCTTACCTCTGAAGGACGTCCAAGTATTGCCCATGCAGGAAATTGTGTAAGATGGTACTCACAGCAATTTACAACCCAGATTTGTAGATCCTGAGAAATTCCCTGCTTATATAGCATACAGGACCTTTGGGAAGTGCCGTGTGTATAAATCAGCAACTTAATGACACCCCTCACCTCTCTTGCAGGTCACAAAAACTTCTATTCAAAGCTGAAGGGAACACTCACCATCTTTCAGGGCCGACTCCATAAATACCCTCTGGAAATGGGCATTTTGCCAAGGAGAGGAAATACATGTTTCTAATATTAATATTTAACAAAACTTCCTGTTTATACAGGGCATTTCCCCTCTCAACCCCAAAGCATTTGTTGAGGTTAAACTACCCCCTCATTTTTGTTCCATTTTCTCCTTGTTCCATTTCACTTGCAGCAGTTGTTTTATGGTGTGGGATTGTGGTATCTTAGGTTTAGTAAGGAATTTGCACTGGCATTTGTTGTTGTTGTTTAGTCGTTTAGTCGTGTCTGACTCTTCGTGACCCCATGGACCATAGCACGCCAGGCACTCCTGTCTTCCACTGCCTCCCGCAATTTGGTCAAACTCATGTTCGTAGCTTCGAGAACACTGTCCAACCATCTCGTCCTCTGTCGTCCCCTTCTCCTTGTGCCCTCAATCTTTCCCAACATCAAGGTCTTTTCCAAGGATTCTTCTCTTCTCATGAGGTGGCCAAAATATTGGAGCCTCAGCTTCACGATCTGTCCTTCCAGTGAGCACTCAGGGCATAGTCCCTCAGAATTCCGAGCTTCTGGAAATTCTGAAACAACTTAGGTTCTTGTGTGGGTTCACAATGAGGATTAATTCTCAATGAATTGTTCGCCATGGCACGGCTTCCAGCAGTACTTGTGAACCACCTTAATTATAAAAAGGTGATATGAAATGTGTAATTGTGGTATGTGAACAGTGATGACTTTTTCACACATGCAAGTCATCCCTTGATCAAGCAATAGTGAGAGTGCATTTGTGAACAGAGGGATCCGTGAACATCTCCCAATATATTCTGACATTCGTTTACACGAATTAGTTTCGCATTTCACAGTAGGAAGCGGATTAGGGCTGCGATCCTAACCCCACTTACCCGAGAGTAAGCCCCATTGACTTCATTGGGACTTCTAAATAAACATGGCTAGGATTGCAGCCTTAGTTCCTCTAGTCTGCCTCTAGCAACAAACAACTCGAACAAACGCTTCAGAAAAATGTATTGATGCACCTATAGGCACAGCGACAGTTACACATCCACAAGTATGCAATTAACAGGCACTGCAAAGCAATTTATGGATGTATTTATGTATAATTTTATGTATTGGTTGATTTAACAAGATTTATATACCACTTAATTAAAATACCTTCTGAGCAGTCTAAATAAGACAATATAAAATATTCATAAGAAAATGCAAATTAATCAACAATCAACCAAATATAGAGAGAATGAACTGTTTTAAATATATATACAAATGCAAACAAGCCAATACGACTTGTTTGCTGAGATGAATGCTCACACTTCATCTTTTGCATTTTCCATAGGCGATGGCACAGATTCTTCTGACATCCCTATATGGACCATTAATTGGTGGATCATTCAATCAGATCTGCACAATCCAAAAATTATAGGATGTTATTGAATTACAGATGACGAAGAAGGGCCTCAGTCCTATTGCCTTTGGAGTTGATGTCCTTAGCTACTGTTTTTGTTTTTTTTACAAAACTATGTGATGGTTTAGTTAAAATTGGGGGAGAGGGGGAGTTCTGGGAGTGGCACTTGCCAGTTCTGTTACCTTTCTCACTGTATTTCATATTCTGTTCCTGGGACTGTACCTCCTTTAAAAAGAGGTGGGTAATTACGTGTTTTGATTATTCCCTCTTCTAAACAATCCTCTATCTGTGGTAAGCTAGCAGGCCAAAGAAAGGGATTTTACACTCCCCCGCCCCCAGCATGGTAGTTCCCTAAATACTGGGGAAATTTGACATGAGGGAACAGTCAGCATAGCTGCCACGTTATCCCTTATTTTAAGGGATTTTCCCTTATGCTGAATAGGCTTCCTCGCGAGAAAAGGGAAAACTTGGCAGCTATGACAGTCAGACGTATGATTTCCCCTTTCCATCACCTGCATTTTGAAGTGGTTTAGTCCAAGGCAGATTGTACTGTACCATATAGGATTCCTGAATGTGTTACAGTAGTCCGCTCTGAGACAATGGTCAGCGTGGCTTGGTTCTAGAACTACTGACTTCATCCTGGAAACCTTTTCTCAACCCTGATAGTTGAGGAAAGAAGGGTCTATTGAACATGGGCACTGTGGATCTCCTTCATCACTGAATAATCAGAGTCCACTCCAAAGAAATATGGCAGTTGGGGAGTGGTGGGGAACCTTTGACACACCTATCCCCCTATATACTGTTGGATGACAGCTTCCATCAACCAATGGCCAGGGATAATGGGATCTGCAGTCCAACAGCATCTGGAAGGCCACAAGAAAGGACTTTCTAGCCAAAGAGTAAAACTGCCTCCTTGGCCTATTTTGCTTCAAAATGGAAGCATGTCCTAAGTTTAAGTAGATGCCCCCAATCTGAGATTCTTCCTTTTAGCTGGCATGCTCCTTCTCTTAAGGTCCACAAATAACAATATTTTGGAGATCCTGAGCAATAAGGTTAGCCTCAACTAGGGCCAGGGCCTTTTCAGTATTGGCCCCGACTTGGTGGAACGCTCTCTCACAGGAGACCAGGGCCCTGCGGGATTTGACATCTTTCCGCAGGGCCTGCAAGACGGAGCTGTTCCGCCTGGCCTTTGGGCTGGACTCAGTCTGCCCACTATGTCTTTCCTCCCTTATGGTTTTGATTTGGGACATTTTAAAATGAGGCTGCATTAAAATTTTTTTTTAAAAAAATCTAAATTGTATTTTAATCCACATTTTAATCAATTGTTTTTCTTTCTTTTATGTTTTATTGTAATTTTATTGATGTCAGCCGCCCTGAGCCCGGCTCTCACTGGGGAGGGCGGGGTATAAATAAAATAGTGTTGTTGTTATTATTATTATTATTATTATTATTATTATTATTATTATTATTAAATGTTTGGTCTTCCTCACTTGAAATACCCTTCTCCGAAAGTGCTCCCAATAGGTAGGAAGTGGATGTGGGCACTGGATTCCTCCAACTCTACTTAGAGAAGGTTTACTATTTGTCCCTCGAGGGGGAAAAAAGGGAATACGGCATTCGGCTTCAGAGAGAGAAAGAAGGAGGCAGGGGAGAAGAAGGAGGAGGGAAAACAAAACAAAACTCCAAACCCTAGCTCCGTGTTGAATACTTTGCTCACATTTCCTATGTAATTAGGAAATGACATTCATCTGACAATGTAAACTCATTAAATCCTCTCAATGGAAGCCACGGGCATTGTCGAAAAACCTAGTGTCAACATAAACTGCTTAAAATATTTTCCTCCAACACCCCTTGCTTTCCCTGCTCTCTGCGCCCCCAACCCCAATTCCCCCCTCTCTCTTTTTTTTGCAAGCTGGCTTCATCGTAGCCACTAAGTGTGTGTTAATGGAACAGGAGCGCTAAATGCCTCTTCTGCATTTCGAAGGCACCGAACTCTCTCTCGGAGAGCGAGTTCTGCCTCACAGCCAGATCTGGCCCTGCCTTCACCCTGGCGCCTTTCATCTCCCTTTGTTCCACGTCTGTGCTGAGGCAGAGACTTTCCCCACCTCTCTCTGTCTTACTGTGGCTCTGAAAGATGATTGCCTTCTGGTGGAGCCCTTTCCCCCTTCTCCTGTACCCAAGCTCCATGTTCAATGAACATCAAAAAGGCCTTCTCATACCCCGATGGTTTAAATCTTTAAACAGAGTGTAACAGCCTGAGCACATCCAGACCCCCCTCACACCCCATAGTCTTGTCACTATATGTTCCTGCAACAATTACCAGGAGAGGGGAGGCTGCCGAGCGAAATCAAGTAGTGTGTGTTGTCTCTCTGGACTGCATGCTGGCGCTCTGATCAGGACTTCAGCAAAATTCTGTTTGAAATGAGAATAGACTAATTTTCATCAGCCTCTTCGCAGAGGAATCCCATGTGGACCAGTATGCCAAGGGTCATCATTAGAAAACCGCCTTCAAAAGAACGAGGGGAGAAAGGGGGGGTTCCTGTGGCATCTCTCTCTCTTTCTCTCTCTCTCTCTCTCTCTCTCTCTCTCTCTCTCTCTCTCTCTCTCTCTCTCTCTCTCTTTCTCTCTTTCTTTCACTCCCCTCTCCCTTTGTTAAATTGATAAACAATTATGTAAAATGCATACATTTAATTGTTCTATATCTCCATGTTTCCTCGGAAAGCCCGCAAAAGCAACGCCCTGGAAAATGTGCTTGGGCAGAAACAGGCTCATAAAAATAGCCCCTGTAAGACTGACAAATAAAGGGGAAACGAGAGAGGGAGTGAAAAATTCACAAGAATTCCATGATCAAAGGATGCTCCAACTCCCAGCTGTTCAAAGGGACTTTTTAAATATATATATATATATAAATATATATCAGATGTGACCAAGAATAGAAAAGAACTCATTAAGAGCTTAACAACATGATGACAGGTGAAGACATTGGTTGCTTAAATGCTGTAACATTTTCTTTCTTTCTTTCCTAAGCAGTTCCTTGTTTGTTTTCTGGGAATCAATTGAGATTTCCTTGGGATCGTTACAGGATCAACTCAGGTTTTTGTCTCACCAAGGATAATAAACACGCAGGCAAAGTACTGAACTGCAGAGTAATTAAGACATCACATTGTTCTCCCCCAACCTTTCCAACTTCCCCTCCCCACCCACCATTAGATAATTGTCAAGCATGTTGGAGGAATTAGTAAATTATATCCCCCCCCCCCAGTTATCAATTTCCCTCTGAAGCCAGGCTGGCTGTTAAAAAGCAAACGAAGGGCGTTGCAGAGTATGTAAGCAACTGAAATGGATCTCCGGAAGTTTAACTCTAAGCCTTGAGACATAAGGAAGAGGTTAGTTTTCTGTGTCTTTTGAGACTCACTAGGAACGAGCGCTGGATGGATAGGACTCGCACTTCATTTTTATAGCTATTGTTTAGCTGCTACCGTGTTTGCAAAGCGCAGGGAGGGGGAAAAAAATCTTTATAATTCTCTAAATCCCTTTTCGCTTTCCCCAGGCAGAACCTTGATTCTCTTGCATGTTTGTGGGCTCTGACCTTCACAACGCACATCCCTCCCAACAGCAGTAGCCAGTTTCTTATTCTTTAAGTGCTGGAGGAGTCATGAAAAATTCAAGCACCGGGTTTCCCTGAGACCAATCTGGTGGCTTTGTCTTTGTGCTAACTGCTGCTTTCTATGCATCATTCAGAAGGTACATACTGTTGTCGGCCCCTGAACTGCTACTTGGTGTTAAACATGAATATTTGTAGCTTAGCAAGGGACCAAATTTTAAAAAATTAATATTTGACAACCTTTGAGAGGCTGCGCCGGCGTGGAAATCTGCATATGAAAGACAAGATTTGCAAAAAGTCAAAACTCACCCCCCTTCCTTCCTCTTAATTCGGGGTGGAGTGGGGGGCCAAGGAAAGAAAGTGGGCAAGCCTCTCTTCTCCTAGTGAGGACCATCGAAAGACAACAGAAGAGTCATTGTGAACCCGCTCTGATTCCTGGTTTGTCACTAAGATGGTGCCACCTCAAAGAACTAGCCAGGGTGATGGAGTCGGCTGGTTTTCCCCCTCTGCTCCTAGACTTCAGGGGAAAATTCATTCTGCGCATGAACCGCTAATCTTATCTGACCCAGACGCATACACAGTTTATTCCTGGTTACCCATCAGAGATCTATCCAATGGCAAAACTGCCTTTCCCCACATTTCTTAATTAGAATTTTAGTCCGCTTAGAACTAATAGATTCTCTTATTAGCAACAGGAAGAATTGCTAGCTCTCTACTTCAAGTGGCATATCGGTATAACTTATACCCTTAAGATCTTAGCCCCTCACAATCCTGGCGGAATGCCTTTGACTCTCCCATATTAATGAGTTGTTCTAAATTTAGTCTACTGTGACAAACTAATATTAATACAGTATTTTATGGCCCAGGGCTTTGTTAATGCATAGGAATGAAACACTGAATCAAAGGAAAGGGGAGGAAGAAGCCAACTGACTTGGTGTGCGATTGTTGAGATAGACGATAATCCAAGTATGTAGATATTAAGACTTAGAATGTAATACACTGCTTATGGATTTCTATTACGTGAAACATTTTCTATTATTTTAAATCCTCGCCGTCTTAGTTTCCTATTTTCAGGGGTTTATAACTCGGCCATAAAGATTTGCTCTGGGCTGTAACTTGGCATACAGGTCTTAACCTGGGAGCAATTGTTTTTAGAAAATAATGTTTCAAACAAATTGGTGTTGTCATTTTTTTCATTTTTTTTTTGGGGGGGGGGAGCACAACACATTACACCTAAGTCAGCAGAAGACCACAGTTGCACATAGCTTAAATTGTATGATGTTTGGACACTGAACAAAATCCGGGATGTGATTACAGTGGTACCTCTGGTTACGAACTTAATTCGTTCCGGAGGTCCGTTCTTAACCTGAAACCGTTCTTAACCTGAAGCACCACTTTAGCTAATGGGGCCTCCCGCCTCCACCGTGTGATTTCTGTTCTCAGCCTGAGGTAAAGTTCTTAACCTGAGGTACTACTTCCAGGTTAGCGGAGTCTGTAACCCAAAGTATTTGTAACCCGAGGTGTTTGTAACCCGAGCTACCACTGTAGTTTGTCTTGGCATCTAATTAATGTACAAACATGCAATCTTCTTAAAAACAAACAAACAAAAAATCCTGCCTATTGTTCAAATTTAGCTCATTGAAGTTAATGAGCATTAGTCACTATGAGCAGAATTAGGTCCACCAAGTGCTTTTCAGTTTGCATTCTCCCCCCCCCCCCGACTTCCCAAAGTGGAGAATATAATGTTAATTATTTTATTTTTATTTTATTTATTTATTAAATTTGTATACTGCCCTATGCCCGCAGGTCTCAGGTCAGTTCACAAGATTAAATCATGATATCAAAACAGAGAATACATAATCCAAATAAAAACAAGAACAAGCCAACAAATCCCCCCCCCAATTTTTTTTAAAAAGGGCATTGAATACCAGTCAACCAAAGGCCTGGTTAAAGAGCAATGTTTTTGCCTGGTGCCTAAAGGTGTATAATGAAGGCACCAGGCGAACCTCCCTGGGGAGAGTATTCCACAGAGAGCCAGCCACTGCAGAGGAGGCAACTCTGACCATATAGAATGCTCAGAGCTGCTCATTTTGTTTTATTTAGTTTCATTTTAGTTTGGAAAAAATATTTAATGGGCTTATATACTGCTCCGCATCACTCAGTGACCTTGAAGTGGTTTATAAAAATTGATAATTGATATTTATATGGCGCTTTTCCAACAGCAAAGTTGTGCTCAAAGCAGCTCATAGCAATAAAACATCCCCATATCAAAAACGCACAAGGGAATACCAGGATTTCAAAAATGAGCCACTCCACAGAATATAAATGCAATTCAACGCAAATGCATCATAATTCAAAAATAAATGCCTGCTGAGCACCATCCCAGCAACAGTTCACTGGGAAACCCATTGCAGCAGCACAATCCCAGCCAGCAACTTGTTTTTAAAAGGGATGGGGATGGCAAGCTGGTCTCACTCAGCCCCGGATCACAGAATCATAAAATTGTAATCTAGCTCAACCCCCTACAATGCTGGAATCTTTTGCTCAACGTGGGGCTTGAACCCACAAGTCCTGAGACTTAAGAGTCTCATGCTCTACTGACTGACATATCTGAAGTCACCAAATAAAATAAAAGATATTCCGAGTCATGGTGCGGCAAGTGCCCCAAAGAACCAAGTTCTATAATTCTAGTGCAGATTCTAAGAAAGTGCCTCAGGTAACTTTACAGGCTTACTGGCCCCAAACAGGGCTTTGCTGCTTGACGCGGAGCAGAAATGACCCCCCCCCACCGTCAAGGTGCAAATAGTAGGGGTGTACATTGACCCCTCCCTCTTGACTTCAAGTGTGATGCCAAATGGACTCCCACAAGACCCATGAGCTAAGTTGCTCTGTTTTAGACTTTTTGTAATGTATAGCTTCTCTCTCTCTCTCTCTCTCTCTCTCTCTCTCTCTCTCTCTCTGCACCGCAGCTTGCTCGGCTCGTGCTTTGATTCTTTCTGCTCGGGCAAGGCGAGGGGCGGGCCACTGACACCCTCTCTGGCCCGCCCCTCGCCTCACCCGAGCAGAAAGAATCAAAGCTTGAGCCAAGCAAGCCTCCCTGTCTGCTCCGGCGAGGCGAGGCGGCGGCCGTCGGTGGAGGCGGTGAGGGTGCGCCGTGCTGCCCCCCGCAGAGTGGAGCCCCAGGCGCCCCACCCCCTGCCCCCCTATTGCGACGCCCCTGCTCTGGATTGTTAGGGCACAGCAGCAGAGGATTAAAAGAAAACACCCAAATGTTTAAAACTTCATTTAACTTTAGAAAAAACAAAAAGCCCTACATTGCTGTGCTCTAACAAAAAAAATAAATACATGCAGGTCCTGCTATCTGAACACAATGCATTCTCAAGAAATCGCTTGTTGGGCGAGTGTTTGCATAACGAGTCAACAATTTCCATTGATTTTTTTGGGGAAATTTCTAATGCATTCCCAACCACAGAATTTTGACCCCCAAATGATGAAAAGAACCAGGAAAGCCCTCTGAAACCTTGCAAAAGCAACCAAGGAAAGGGAAAAATCCTCTCTTATTTGTCCAATCTCCCTCCATGCTTTCTGCCATGCACCAGCAAAACACAAAGAAGTAAGGCTCCTATAAGGCTATTTATTTGTTTACAGTACTACATGTAGGTCCAGCTGTTTGGATATCTGAATTTGTGGTGCATATAGCGAGGTTTGGATTCCTCATGTTTGGATAAGTGAATTTTCGTATAACAAGCATTTGGGTAGCAGGACCTGCATGTGAATCCCAGAGCTCTTCAGAACTAGGTAAGGACAATTGGAGCCCTTTGAAGGTCTCTTGAACAGAGGCCTACAAATCTTGCTAACCACAAACAACCACAGAATGAAAGGCTGATATGAAGCTGCAATTTTTTTTAACAGTGCACAAGCAAGAACACCCACCATGTGGCTGTCACTTAATTATTTTAAGGTAAAAAAGAGCAAACTCCACTCTCCTTCTCATGAGGGATTTTGGGGAAAAAATCCCTTTTACTCCCCCCACAAAAAGTCAGTGGGACTATTTGCATGCACTTTGACAGGCTTAATCCATGCTGGAGGTACTCGTGTGCCTGCAAATTCCCTCAACTTTGGCCAAAAGGGAGAAAAGTTATAGCTGTTTTTAGTTTCCCCATTGTTGTGAATCAGGAATACAGGGCTTTGTTTTATTCAGCTTGAAATCCACAACATGGATCAAAGTGGAGAGAGCATGGAGTAACTCAGAAACAGACCTGCGTTTTTGCACCACTACTAGGCAAATCTTGGTGCTAGTGTGCACCCATAGTCTATAGTACTCAATGGTATTTTTGGCACCTGAAGCAGAAAATCCCACAAGCACCTCTCCCTCACTTCCGGGCCAGTCGAAACACAAAAGTAATAAATTCAATTGCTATCCATTTGTTGCCTTTTCATGCCACCAGAATCAGATAACTAAGGCAGCTGTCTCATTCTGCCTAATGATAGGGTCTGTCCGGCATCTTAACTAAGAAGAGCCAATAGGAAAAGTACAGATGTCTTCTGTATTCACACTTCCAGTTGACCACCAATGGGGAATTCTAGAGAGATGCATGAGAGGTGCCCCTTCAGATGTTAAATGTCAATTACGATCACTGAATGTGTGAGTCACTTGTGCTGTGTTTGCTATCATTTATGCGAAATAGACAAAGCGGCTTCCAAGTACCTCTGCCTTCTTAGGTTAGGCTGACAGCTGTGAGCAGCAAGGCCTTTTTAAGCTGTGGTTTCCTCTTTATAGACTTCCTCATCTGAGTAAGTGAGTTCCTGATGACTGGTCAGGATTGATTGGTTTCAGGTGGCCAATTGGTTAAATGGCACTGTTTTCGGTTAAACCTGCTGTTTTATCTTTGCTTTTAATATTGGTTGGTTGGCATAGAGCAGGCATGGCCAAACTTGGCCCTCCAGCTGTTTTGGGACTACAACTCCCATCATCCCTAGCTAAGAGGACCAGTGGTCAGGGATGATGGGAATTGTAGTACCAAAACAGCTGGAGGGTCAAGTTTGGCCATGCCTGGCATAGACGTTGCTGGTTTTAAGGGCTCCCCCCTCCAAAAAACAAAGCATAGTTGTGCTGTAGTTTTATGGCTACCTAGAAGGCCGTGGCGCAAATCCATCCATCAAACTGTTTGAATTAAGAAAACTTTCAGAGGAATCCTCTGCCTGTTTACTCAATGGAAAGTCCCAGTGTGTTCCGTCAAAGTTACTCCCAAACAGTGCTTTTTTCTGGGGGTACGCAGGGTAGGCATGCCCCTAAACATTTTGTGAATCTAATGGGAGAAGAAACTAAATTTTAAAGTTTTTAAAAGTTTTTTCTCTAGCACGGTGAATCGTCAGTTCCGTTGCTACCCCTGATGGCAGCCTCATTTCCTTTCCCGGTGTTTCCTGCGTCTCAGACAGAAATGAGTGTTTAATGTGTGAAGCAGTGTGGAATGTGGTGTTTTACTGATGAAAGCCGGGATGATGTTAGTGCACACAACTTCGTGCCAATGTGGAAATTACTGTCAGCTGTGTAATATGAGGTAATGCATGTTCTTTGTACTTTTGTCCATTTAGTGTATTTATTTTTCCCGATTTGAACTATAAAATGGTGATTTTCTTGAGTCAAAATGAGAGTACCCCTAAACATTTTTTTAAGAAAAAAAGCACTGCTCCAAAATAAATGTGCATTGGTGTGTTGTTGCCTTTGTGGAGAAAATTAATGGGCATGACCACACTAGGTTAGCTCTCTATCTGTGTGTACCTAGTTACTTACTCATGCATTGACCTAGGTCAGGCATAGGCAAACTCGGCCCTCCAGATGTTTTGGGACTACAACTCCCATCACCCCTGACTTCTGGTCCTGTTAGCTAGGGATGATGGGAGTTGTAGTCCCAGAACATCTGGAGGTCCAAGTTTGCCTATGCCTGACCTAGGTTGAGGCTGCACCACTTGTGAAGCCAAATGCACTATGGCTCAGTAGAAATATAGCATCCTTGTACTGGGACCAGCAAGTTGCTTGACTGCTCCTTTATTTTTCAAAACCAGAAGGTTCATGCATGGCTGGTGTGCTTGTCAAGGTGGGGTAAAAGTTGTGCAGGGTGGCTGTTTCAAGTATTCTCAGTGGTATTTCCCAACTCCCTAAGATTTCCTTGAGTACAGTGTGCATGTGAACTCAAGAACTGAAACTCAATCCACTTAGGTTAAATTTCAAAGCAAGCTACTTTCCTACACTGTGACAGTCCTGAGCACAAAAGAAGCAACTTGTTTCTGTCCTAAAAGTCAAGAACTCATTCACTTGTTGGACCCATTTGCTCGATGCTCCACCCTCAAAAGGGAAGGAAAGTGTAGACATTACACAAATTGGTCAAGAGGCCAGAGGGTCATTTTCAGATGCCAACCATGAAAATCCCTCCTTTCTAAGTTTGTTTTGATTGGAGCAATGACACAAGGTATAATCTGGAGATCTTCCCAACAACTTGCCTATCCATGCATCTCACAAGGAAATTAGTATTTTCAGTCTATTTGGCAGTGTTGCTGCAATCCAGCTCCCATCAGCCCCACTCAACATGGCCAATGGGCAGGGATTACGAGAGTCGCAGTGCAACACCAGGAGGACGACAGATTCCTTATCGCTGCTTTCAGAAAAGTTGCATGTAAAGCTCAGCCCATTATGGCATCGGACTTTGAAATTAGAGGGACATACTTGATGCTGTGGATGGTGATTATTATTATTATATTTAAAAATTGCATTGGTTAGTTCCTTTATAGAAAAAGAACACAACAAAATAAAATACAAAAGGTAAAATCAGTTAAAAGCCAGATTTAAGGTGACATACAAAATGCAGCACATTTGCGTTGTACTGTGGACTGCCAGGGTTTTTGCTATCCTTCTGACTTTGCCATCTCAGGAAGGCTGCAAAAATGGCAAGTTTATTGAATCCATCATTAGCTACCATATTTGGACTGCAGCCGCTGTTTGACTAGGCACTTTGTGAGTTGCATCGTCGGAGAAGGAAGAGAGTGAGGGAGAGAGAGCGAGAGCTGTCCCATTTGTCTGGGAAAATGTTTATGCCCTCTCTGGGATGACTCCCCATCCTTATTCCCATTGCGTCTAACTGCTATCTTGCTGTATCCTGCTCAGTGACACTGTCCCTTTTCAGAGGAAACAGTGAAATATTACCCGCAATAATAATCAAATCAAATCCAAAGGCAATCTTCTTCTCCCCCACCTTATTGTTGCGGTTGGAGAAATGGCTCTCTTTGCTGTTTGGATCCTTCTTGCGTGTTATCATTTGGGTTAACTTGGTGCAAGTGCTTGATATTACCTTTTGCAAGGAGACAATCTAGACGCATAATGGTGATGCATCCCTAGGAGGGTAAAAACACATCATTGAAATTATAGCACAGGCAACGGCACGCTATCCTCTTGCAGATTTATAGAAGTGAGTAAGACGCCAGCAAGCCTACCAGCTTCAAATCATCATAATCAATCACAAGAGTTTTTATCCTTCTTTTTTTGTTAGACTGTATTAGGAAATATAGTAGCAACAAGGGTGATACAAAAAAGCAAATGCAGGAATTATTTCAGCTGGTTTGTTTTTAGTGTACAGGCATCTACTTTTCTCTGACAGCCTTCCCGGCACCTGCTTTTATTATTTTTTATTAAAATCTTTCACTTAATCCTCCGGGTAGCTATGTTCCGTGATCCCATGCTTTGGATGTGACTTTGCTCACTAGAGGGCAGCATTTGATTAAATGTACAAAATAAAAGACATTTGGGTTCTCTCTCTCTCTCTCCCCTCTCCCCACTTGCAAGTTATGCAAAATAAAGTCAAATAAAATAAATGGAAATCATTTTAGTAACAGTTGTTAGCAGTTCTTGAACATGGGTTTCTGAATTCTATTTGTTGGAATGGGAGGCTACTTAGTTTGACAAGACTTTTGGAAGGAAGGTTAACGCTTGATCTCACTAATTTTTTTAAAAAAACCTATCTAGTTTGTGGCAATTGAGTTTAAGATTATAGCCTCTGCCTCGTTCTCTTAAATGCATTTAAATTAATATCTCAAATCCCTTTATAACTGTAGCAAAACAAAATGTAAACAGATGTCATGGCTTGTTTAACTGGCCAGATTATTGCATCGGGCACAGTCCAGTCCAAATTGCCACCCTATTCTTTCACCTTAATCCTCTGCCCCACAGATGCTGATTTGCACCTGACGTTCTGTCATTTGCACCCTATGGAGTCCATTCATTCATGTGGCTGCATCCTGTGTGTGAGTGAGGACCAGTCTTTCCAATGTTTACAGCATCAGTTGATAGGATGGTATCTGGATTTGAAACCTGATCGCGACCCATCATCCACATGCCTCTAAAGAGGTTTCACTTCGGCAATGTACAAAGGTCTCAACTGTGCTTTATTGTGAACAATATTTCGCTGTAAGAGGGTTCATGGAGGCTAAGCACTATGATGAAGACCAACTGTGGACAGGAGCTCTTAAAGTCAAGCACATTTCTGTCTTCCTAGCTCGGATGAGCAGATTCCTCCCCCCCCTCTCATTTCCCACCACTAGTGAGCCATTTCCTTCCCTCTGCCACCCCAGGTGGGTTTTGCTCTTGAAAGATAACTTTAAATACTGATAAAGCATTTGCAATGGCAAACCAAACCGCAGCAACAACAGTACCTAGAAAATAAACTCCTAGACACACAGACACAAATGGACCAGTCCAGTTTAGCTGAATGAATTTGCATATGCAAATAAGTGTTGCACATGTGACTCATTCTCTGAATCGCCTTCTAGGGATGATAGTAGCCCTGTTTGGAAAATCAGTGATGACACCAGTCTGTTGCTGCCTGTTGGAAGGAAAGGAGGGCTGGATTTAGTCTCCTGGTTTTCCCTTCCTGCCTGTGCATCTCCTTCCTGCCAAATAGCCTTCATTATAGAAATCACATTTCTAAGTCTGTTTAAGCTAAATTTAAGAACAGTCATCCATTTTGTTGAGTAAGGTTCCCAATGAAAGTATCTGCAGCAGTGGCGCAGAGCTTCATGCTCTGGCACTGGGGGTGGAGAGTAGGCAGGGCGGTGCTGGCGTGCGTCCCATACTTGGGTCTCCAGCTGTTTTTGGACTACAACTCCCACCATCCCTAGTTTGCAGGACCAATGGTCAAAGATGATGGGAATTGTAGTCCAAAAACAGCTGGCATAGTTTAGTGCAGTTAGTGATGGAAGGATGTGTCCATTTCACAGTTTCACATTCTTCCAATCTTACATTTAGCCCTCCACATTTCCACCTGCCATTAAGAAACCAAAAACCTTCTGAAAAATTGGCAGCATTTTAGTGCTACTTTCCTCTAATAGACATGTTTTTGTATATAGCTTTGACTAGCAC
This sequence comes from Zootoca vivipara, assembly GCF_965207765.1. Taxonomy (NCBI): domain Eukaryota; kingdom Metazoa; phylum Chordata; class Lepidosauria; order Squamata; family Lacertidae; genus Zootoca; species Zootoca vivipara. The sequence goes on along the minus strand of NC_142590.1, from coordinate 24,453,486 downwards.
ACATGCTTTTGCAAGCAATTTTCCAAATAAATGCATATTGTTCGGGTGGAAAAATGCATCACAAAATTCAGAGAGGTGAAAATTCCGAAGGATTGCCGAGTTTCAGTTTGAGCTGCGCGATTTGGGTAGCTTCTCCTGAAAATGCTAACAAAATCAAATTTCTCCTCTACCCCACTCTCCAGCTGCCTTTGGGTCCTGGTTCTCATAACACCTGAGCATTGTGCAAAACTTGGTCTGGAGTTGGTGAACTGGAACACACTTGAAACATGGTCTGGATTCACCAGAGGCAGCAGCCCATGCATCTTCGGGAAGGGAGCTTCATGCAGAAAGAGAAATGGTCATTGTGTCATTTCCAGGGGTTTAGGTCAGCATCAAAGAGCATGCAATGTGTGTGACTGAGTAATCAAAGATCAAGGACCACAGTGAGGCCCTTCATAGCACCTCAGGTGCAATGGACAAGTTAATGCATGCATGGGCATCACATCTCTTCTCACTCTTTGATTACCCAGCTGTTGATGTGTGGCAGTGTACAGGTGAACTGACACCTTGGGAAAGGATTGCATTTGGGCTGACACTGAGTGGAATGAAAGTTCCAGCTGTGGTTTTGATTCTGTGATGGGCCATTCACACATGCATTCACTTTCAGCCAAGCCCACCTCAAGTGGTTTCTGCGAGGATAACATGGGAGGAGCAGAACGAGGTGCACCACATTGAACTCCTAGCAGGGATAAAGGTAAAGGGTAAAGGGAACCCTGACCATTAGGTCCAGTCGGGGATGACTCTGGGGTTGCAGTGTCATCTCAGCTTCCGGGTCATTTGGCCAGCATGACAAAGCCGCTTCTGGTGAACCAGAGCAGCACACGGAAACGCCGTTTACCTTCCCGCTGGAGCGGTACCTATTTATCTACTTGCACTTTGACGTGCTTTCGAACTGCTAGGTTGGCAGGAGCTGGGACCGAGCAACAGGAGCTCACCCCGTCGCAGAGATTCGAACCGCCAACCTTCTGATCGGCAAGCCCTAGGCTCAGTGGTTTAGACCACAGCGCCACCCGCGTCCTTCCTAGCAGGTATAGTAGGATGTAAATGTAATACAGTAAATAATAAGTGAATAAAGTTAAACACACATGCAGGTGGGTGGTAGTTATTCTCCTGGCGCCACACACTTTAGCATTGGGCCTCACTCCCAAACCTGGTCTATGGAACCTAATGCTTAACCACACATCAGTTCTTTGCAGACAATGCACTAACCTGTCACTGACATGCATGCTAAATTACCCTAAATTATAATTTGGATTGTTTGCATAGCTTTCTGGATGGGAAATAATTTGGACTCTCGCCCCCATAAGTCTAGGACGGTATTTCTCGAGTCTGATGTTTCTATCTGCTGCCTTCTAAATATTCAGTCCTGAGTCAGATTAATGAGACTTCTGGGCAGATGGGTTAATGTGCCAATATTTGTCAACAGATGTGATCCCTTGTAATGAAGCATGTGTTCTTAATTTGGCACTGCTTGACACCGGGAGGGAGCTTCTCGCAAATAAAGTGTCATTTCATGCATTCTGAAAGCTTCCCTCCTCGTCCTGTCTTTAGTTGGTGTCCATGCGCTGCTTGAAAACTGGCACAGTACCTGTGCGATTGGGCATGGTGCCACCTCGACAGATGGGCATGTGTGTGTGTGTGTGTGTGGTGGGGTCTGCCAGTGAAACATTGCATTTGGATCGGTTGACTTTTGGGGACTGAAAAAGTCTATCTGCAAATGTGAGGACAGAGAACGCTTCTTTTTTTGGACTGGAAGCATTTTTTGCCCTGTCGTTACCTGAGCTCCTCAAGAGATGAACTATTGAAAGTTGCAAGCGGCTGCAGTCTTTTCTCAGGACAAGGCTTCACCTTGAGAGAATCAAGACTGGTCTATGGTAAGATCTAGGGCATGGCAAGCTGTGCACAGCTTTTCCTGCATGTGCTACACTCAAAGCAGTTCTCCACAAAGCCCAAATCAGCAACTGGCAATACCTTGTTATTCATACCATCTCCCTATGTTAAGAAAGGCTGTTCAAAAGGGTTTAACAATAAGCACCTCATAAAAATACTTCTATATCACAATAAACCACTCACAGATCCTCCAAGTTTCCTAATTTTCCTGGGACAGTCCCAGATTTACAGAAGCCATCCTGGTTTCTGATTTGATCCTGGAATGTCCTGCTTTTCCTTAGGATGTCCCTATTTTCATCAGAGAAATGTTGGAGGGTATGGAGTTATGCAACCCCACCCCAGGAAGATAAGTAAGTATACAACCTTTAAAAGGCAGGCCTGTATAGTGAAGGTTTTTAAAAAATGTTTAATGTTTTATTGTGTTTTTTATATATGTTGGAAGCCACGCAGAGTGGCTTGGACAATCCAGTCAGATGGGTGGGGTATAAATAATAAAATTACTATTATTATGATGGAATAGGGTGTCCCTATTTTCATCGGAGAAATGCTGGAAGGTATGCACTCATTCAGAATTCATGGCTGACAGGAAGGAAGACAGTAAACATGCTCTCCAACCTCAAGTATGATGGCAGTTGAATTTATAGGTCTTCAAAGGCAGGTAGGGCCAGTTCTCAGCCCCAAATGTTGCAGGAACAGACTGAATCTCTGTCTCATCTAGATTATGGTTACCAGATTCCCCCCCCCAATGAATCTAGGGACATCTAGGGAATCTAGGGAATCTAGGGCTTTTTTTTTTTAATTGAAGCTGAGTAGCAACAGGGAGTCAGTAGTGGGGATGGTGAGGCAAAAGACCCTGGGCCCAAGCACACATGCATATTGTATAAACGTGCAAAGACCTTCTTTCGCACCCTGTGAAACATAAATGTTTGTTTTGACAGATCAGGGGAGGCTCAGGAGTCACAGGCGGACGGCCATTGCCCAGGAGGGGCCAGCCTGGTAGCGCAGTTGGCTCTGGCTGGCTTCAGGAGCTGCTTGCTGCTGTGGCGCAGGAAAAATGGCGGGCGCCATGGCAGCGAGCAGCTCCTGAAGCCAGCCAGAGCCAACTGTGCTAACAGGCTGGCTCCAGGTTGCTGAGGCTGCTGCTGCCATGTTTCCCGGGGACAGATTTGGAAATCTGGGGACATTCCGGGGATGGAATTTGTCAGGGGACAGATTTGCAAATCTAGGGGCTGTCCCCGGGGACCGGGGATGCCTGGTGACGCTAGTCTAGATGGTAAATGGCAAAAGCCCTCCTCTCTGGCACGGCCTTACAATCCTTACAGCAGGAATGGGCAATGTGTGGCCCTTCAGGTGTTGTTCGCCTCCATTTCCCATCAGCCCCAGCCAGCAATGCTAATAGTCAGGAATGATGGGAGCTGTTGTCCTTCAGCATCTGGAAAGCCAAAGTTTTTCCACCCCTGCCTTACAGCAGCATTGGCTGGTATCTGAAGAATGCTTTTTTTCACCCGCCAAAGTATGCTCTTTTCTTTGGGCTTATGGATTTTGAACAATACTCCACCCCACAAGATCATATTCCCAACTGCTTCTTTATTTTTATTTTTTATTTTTTTAAGATTTCCTTTAGGCATAAGACTTACAGCAGTTACATCAAACGAGAATAGAAATAAAACAACAGTAGATGCTCAAGTAAACGTTTCTGAATATATTGACCAAGTTGTGTTCAAGTATATATTTATCATAATTATTACAGGTGTGAAAAGATGCATTAATAATAATGTGTATGCTTAGATTGTTGACCATTAGTAAAAGTATTTTGTTTCAATAACCATTTTAATTTATGGGGCTTTATAGGAATTTATAGGGAGTAAGGGAGAAAGGGGAAAATTAAAATATATACTGCATGCACGCCAAAGTGTCCTGTAAACTATTAGCATTGCCATATGCTTCATTATTCGTATAATCAATTGTGTGTCGAGGTCCGGCGACCACCCTGCACCCTAAAGTGTAAATAACTAGACAACACACAGGATATTGGTTTGGGATAAAATAAGGCCACAACTTTATTGGTTACAGGTGTGAAGTTTGGCCATAGGCATTGGGGTAAGCAACTGCATATGTTGCTTAGCCTTAGAAACATTCCACCTGCTGGGAGTGTTTCTAAGGGTGAAGCTGGTGTGTGTGTGTGTGCCCTATGACCTACGTCAAATCAGGGCACCCCCCAAGCAGTCCCCATTGGTGGAGTGGTATGGCCCTAGCCCCAGTCTTGGCATTGGACAGGAGCCACTCCTCCCGAATCCTTTTAACAGGATACCCTTACCACTGGAGGGGGCAGGTGGAGGCTACAACCTCCCCTCCAAGAAAGCCTAGGCTTACCCAATGCTTATCCATCTTACTAAGTTGCTACGAGGTAGGCGAAACCCCAAATGGTAGTGCCAATTAGCCAAGTGGGAAAAAATCCTGCCGGGCCCCTGAAAAATTAGGCAGCCAACATTGTTCGTAGCTAGGTTGTACCATCTATGAAAAACCCTTAATCTGAGGGAGGGAGGGAGGGAGGGAGGGAGAACCGGCGTAGCGAACAAGAAGCTGAAAGGCCACACTGACCAGGCATTTAAATTTCCCCTTGGTGCGGTGCCAAGGGCCGCAATTGGTTGGTTGCTCTCGCGCCCACTACTTCCCAGCACCGTAGGCCAATTGGGTGGAGAGAATACAATATGGCTGGAGATAGGCTGGTTTACCAGGGAGGCCCGGGACCCTCCGGCAAAGCTGCCCACCTGCAAAGGGGGCGAACGGACTAAAGTCACCCCAAACGGCATACAAATTGTTGTGCTTCTTTTGGCCCCTGGCTTGACAGTTTTTCCAGTAACGCTGTTTCCAATAATGCCCAACTGCTTCTGAAACTGGAGAGGATACCAAGACTAGTTTGCAATAAGACAGAGGTATCTTATAGTCAAACAGAAAAAAGGGCAAGATTTCATTTGCACATGCCAAAATCCTAGGGCCTCCTTATAAGATCTGTGGATCTTCACCCCATCAGGTAATCTCAGTATCGCTGGTCCCACTTTAAATGTGTGCATGTTTGTGAAAGCTGAGATGGAGAGTAGCTTGCCCCAGGCCACCCTGGTGAGTTCAGAGCAAAGGCAACATTGCATGTCTACTCAGAAGCAAGCTCCATTGAGTTCAGTGGGACATCCCCCCACTTCAGGTGTGTGGCCCAGTTTCCATGCCACACTTGAAGCTTGACTGTTTTAAAATGTATGGAGTATGGATTGTATCTCAGGTATATAGCCTTCATGGTTTTAGATGTCATTTTTTTTAAAATAAAACACGCCGGTAGAGTCTATAAACATTTTGAAGACAACCTTCTGAGACCTCATGTATTTGCGGGCAGGTGCTATGCTATTACTGTATTCTTTTAGATGCCTACTGAAAACATTTATGTTTCATCGTGCCTACTCAGACACGGGATTGATTACATGTCTCGTTGTGTTTCTTTGTTTTTAGATGCTTCCCACAGTTTCAAAATACGTTTCTATTTTATTTGGAATTGAATTTTTATTACAGATTACTACCGCAGACCCTCCAAGTGTCCCTATTTTTCAGGGATAGCACAGAATGTGATCCCAGAATGTGGGATGTGATTCCGCAGGACACCCCCATTTTCATCAGAGAAATGTTGGAGGGTATGGAGTTATCCGACCCCCAAGCCAGAAGACAGCTAAGATATGTAATCATGATGAGAAATGGACTCGAGAAGAGTGGAAATACTTTGGAGAATATTTAAAGAGGTACAACAACCAGATAAATTTCCAAGTAGGGATAGATACATGAGCAGCAGGAAATAACACTTAGGGTATTGTATAGCATCAAAATGGGTGGTATAAATAGACAGGCAGCACAAATACCAAGTAGAAAGTCATGAAAGGGTAGACGGGGAAGTCTGGGGAAATGAGAGGAATGAAGAGAATTGAAAGTTGTATGTATTATATTTTGGGTAATGCATAAATAATTTTTTTTGAAGAATGAAGGCAGCCCTGTATAGGGATTTTTTTTAAAAAAAAATGTTTAATGTTTTATAATGTTTTTATATATGTTGCAAGCAGCTCAGAGTGGCTGGGGCAACTCAGTCAGATGGGCAGGGTATAAATAGTAAAATAATAATAATAATAATAATAATAATAATAATAATAATAATAATAATAGATCCCTATTTTTATCAGAGAAATGTTGGAGGGTATGCTACCATGAGCTCCTCCAGGAGGAAGGTTGAGATATACATGTGATAGAATAAATCAATGGAGTCCACACTTTTCCTCCAGGCCTTCTGCCATGCTTCTGCTACCCACAAGCTGCTGCTCTTATTTTTCTTACACATCCCATTCCAGGGACCATATCTCTCATTGTCCCCCGCCCCCCAGACTCTGCTGAATATTAGTTTTAAAATAATGCATGCAAATTGAGCACACTTCTGCAAGATAAGCAACTATGCGCACATACAATTTGCATAAGTTGTCAGAATGCAAAATTTGGCATTGGGTTTTTCTTGGTGTAGATTTACTTTGTTTTGCTTTGTATATAAATATGCAACGTATAAACTGCTCCAAGTGTGTTCCTTTATTGAAGCTTTCTTCATATATTCAATGGGATAATGTTAGTTACCAATCAATTTTCTTGCTAGGTGAGTTAAAGGGGAACTGTTTAAAGCTGCCAGTGTATTAAGTCATTGAAGTAAGAGATTAAATAGTATGAGATAGCAATGCTCCAGTCTAGCAAGAGAGAGAGATGCATTATAAGGTTCGTATGAACCCACTGTAATTGACTGGGTCTTTTGATGGATGTGAGTGGAGTTGCACGTCCGTATTGGGGACCACTAGTATTTCATCTTTTAATTTTATTTTGCATGTGACTAGCTTGCATGTGACTAGGTGCAACCCTGCACCTAATTGTGACTCCAGACGTTCTATTAGTTGTGCACAAATCAACAAGCAGGATCAGACCAAGCCCCTTTAATGCAGAAAGCGCCCCACTGAAAAGCCTTTATTCATTGTTTTAGGGAGAACAAAGTGTTTTTCCAATAAAAACCATAGGAAGGAAACATTTTAGCAAGCACTTAACTATTCCGATGTTTTGTTGTTGTTTAGTCGTTTAGTCATGTCCGACTCTTCGTGACCCTATGGACCAGAGCACACCAGGCACTCCTATCTTCCACTGCCTCCCGCAGTTTGGTCAAACTCATGTTGGTAGCTTCAAGAACACTGTCCAACCATCTTGTCCCCTTCTCTTTCCCAACACCTGGGTCTTCTGATGTTAGAAGGCAGCAAAAATGAATTTTGACAACAACAACAACAACAACAACAACAACAACAACAACGTACAAATGATTCCTGTAGAAATTTTCTGAAGATATTTAAAAACCACTAGAGTTCAATGCGGAATTGTACTGTTTAATCCTAATACACTTTAACGATTGTTTGACTTGGGTTTTCCGTGGCACTCTCTATCAAAGTCCTGATAATAAATGGATCAACTGTGAAGACTGTCCGCTGAAATAGATGGCTGAAAAGATTATCTCGTCCTAGTCGGAAGGCGAGATTTCACAGAGAAGGAGCGAAAGCCTCTGAGGCTCGCCATGCTCATGATCATGGCTGTAGCTGTAGAGAAATCCCCAAAGGCTGGGAGGTAGCAAGGGTCGCAGGGATATCACACACGTGCAGAAGAGCTTTGGTCACCCAAACTTTGAAGTCTGGACACATCCCTCCACCACAGGAGAATTCGTGTGCCTGTGTATCCATTTGAGCTACGGAGACGGTAACTTGTTGCCAATTTGGTGCAATTAAGGTGTACAAAGTGGTCTCTCTGCTAGGAGTATTGCCTCTGCCATTACACTAATTAGGGGGCTGTCTCTCCTCCATGTGCATGCCTGACTCCCATTAATATTAATGGCAGTAATGCCCAAGCATCAAGGGAAGAAAAGACCCTTGTAACAGTGACTTATGCATTTCTATCGCTAAATTCCCTGTATAGTAATTCCGAGGATGTGTTTGCTTGCAAATTAAGGACTTTTACTCGGACGAAATTGGTCTGCAAGCTTTCCCTTTTCTGCTGCGCATGCGCACACCGTACATCTACCATTCACAAGGCAACTTTATGTAAAAAATGTTAATGGCCCAATAAATCACCGCATGGCATAAGACAGTAGGTTGGACCCAACCAGTTTCGCAGACTGTCTTGTTACACACTGAGCAATTTACGCTGCTCAAGAGTAGATCTTTCTCCTCTTGTGCAAAGAAGTCAGAAATGAGGCGTTGAAAATGTGCATCTTCATCATGTACAGCAAAAGGGGACTTTTTGTGGAGGATTATTATCACAGCACCAGACAAAACTATTTGAAAAGTGGTAGTGTATTCCTGTGTTTTGACATGCTGTAGACCTAGAACAGAAAGATCCTCGTTTTATCACAATTGTTCTCCTTTAAAATGTATTTATTCTTTATAAGGATCTCTCAACAGGGGTGACAACTTGAATAAAATATGGGGGGGGGGAAGGTAAGCCCTGCCCCACATAATTGATTGCATGACACAGTGCACACAGCATCTGAATGGTAATGTCCATCAACTTTGCCCCCCAGCCCCCTCAAATATTTTATTGGGGGGGGGCAAAGGGACCTTGGCCCCTAGGAGTTGGCTCTTGTGCCTCTCAAGCATGTACGTGATTTAGGAACCCAAAAGGCTATACTGTGAAAATTCTACAAAACAAAACAAAAATGAAATCTTATGTTGACTCAGGAGCCCTTTAAGGTGACTCATTAATAATTTCATAAATCAATAAGGAACAACACTGAGTATTAAGTGTTGATATACTTGTGTCACGAAGAGTCGGACACGACTAAATGACTAAGCAGCAGCAGCAGCAGCAGCAGCAGCAGCAACAACAACAACAACAACAACAACAACAACAACAACAACAACATCCTTGTGTCACTGTCCACCTCTCCAGTCATGGTACTTTCGTCAAATATAGTTGGTGAAAGAAATCAGCCAATGGCAGTATTTAACAATTACGTTAACTATTTTTAAGAGCTGGAGTGTTTCACTAAGGAGACATCTTAACAAGTGTAATTGAACTGCCCATAAATGGGCACATGTAGGAAAGCTAGGAGGAGTCTGTCTGTCCATGTCGGCAGCTTGCAGCAGAACTGTGCGACCCTTGTCATAGAAATGGCTGTCAACTTTAAATGCGTACAGTCAAGTTCAGGGGAGGAACCTTTTTTGGCCTGAGGGAGGGAAGGTGGCTATCTGTCCCCACCCCTTAAGCCAAAGGGGTGTGGGACAACCTACTTGCCGTTTACCTGAGGTCATGTTGATGGACATGTGGATGGACACCCACCTGGCAAAGTTCCTTGAGAAGAGCTTCACAAGCACCTGACAGCCAGTGCAAGTGGCTCTGCCTGTCTTAGACTGGATTTGGCATACAGGGCAGGTGAGTATGGCTTGGGCAAGATGGCCTCATCTGCCAAACTGGGACCTTTGCTGGGCCAGAGGTTCTCCACCACTGGCCTAATTCACACTGGCATTCTCCATTTGGTTGCCTACCCCCATAAAGGTAAAGGGCAAAGGGACCCCTGACCATTAGGTCAAGTCGTGACAGACTCTGGGGTTGCAGCACTCATCTCGCGTTATTGGCCGAGGGAGCCGATGTACAGCTTCCAGGTCATGTGGCCAGCATGACAAAGCCGCCTCCGGCGAACCAGAGCAGCACACAGAAATGCTGTTTGCCTTTCCGCTGGAGCGGTACCTATTTATCTACTTGCACTTTGACGTGCTTTCGAACTGCTAGGTTGGCAGGAGCAGGGACTGAGCAACGGGAGCTCACCCCGCCGCGGTTATTTGAACCGCCGACCTTCTGATCGGCTCTGTGGTTTAACCCACACCCTTGCCTACCCCCACCCCCCATACACAGATGTATAAAGCAGTCTTCTTCAGACCTGAGACCTACCTTTAGCTCCAACATGCATTTGTGGCCTCATATATCATTTCTATATTCTGCTACAATATGTGTGTATGGTGATAGTGCTGCTGTTGTGACTCAGTCCATGAGCAGAAGATTGGTGGGATGGAGCAATTAAACACTGATGAATGCAGGAGAAAAAAAAATGAAGTGGCCTCAATGGAGGCATAAGAAAGTTTTGTGTATACACATTTTGTTAGTACATTTTATATAGATTGCTCCTAAGTAATCTCCTACCATCTAAGCATTGACCAGACACGGATCGGCTCACCTTCAGCAAGGTGACTTTATCATGTACCCTCAGTCCATGACTTGGCCATCGAGTTATGACTTGGATATGTGAGAGAGGCACCACAGGTCAAATTTAAGCATCTTATCAAACTACATGCTCTTCACTGGAGTCATTTCATGCTTGCCCAGTTATGAGGTATCAGGGGCTGCATAAGCAAGCATTACACGACAATAAGGAATACTATCTATTGTTGTGTTCAAATAATTAACTGGTGATCAGTTAATTTCTGGGTACTGAGAGTAGCTCAGCATGAGACTCTTAATTTCAGGGTTGTGGGTTCGAGCCCCACGTTGGGCAAAATATACCTGCATTGCAGGGAGTTGGACTTGATGAGCTTTGTGGAGCCTTCCAACTCTAAATTCTACGGTTCTAGGATTTGCTAGAGTGTACTTGTTTTTAATTCAAAATATTGGGTCTTCCTCCCAACCTGAAAAAAACTTTACTGTATATAATCTCAACTAACTGCAAGACCCTCACACCCAATAAACAAATTACTTATTCCATTCAGCTGATCTTCAGTGATTGTACCAAACCTGAGCTCCATCAGAGAACTGTTAGTTCAGACCCTCCTGTGGACAAGAAAACAATGGACTCCGCCTTCTGTTGGATATTGTACTGTACAGAATTTCACGAGGGGAGGGGCATAGTTCAATAAGGGGTGGAGCAACAGAATGGCATCAGAGCAGAGGCTAAACTGCCCTGCTTTTTATGGTTTTCTTCCTTCTTTGCAGGGGGAATCCAAGACCCAAAGACTGCATATTACAAATTTCAGACGTTAATAACATCATATAAAACCCTTGTCGGTCTCACCTACCTGATCCTTCAGGGGCATATTACCACCCCTCCTTGGAGAAATGTATTTATTTACAACATTTTTATACTGCCCAATAACTTAATTTTCTCTGGGTGGTGAGCAATGTTCGTAGTACAGTGGTACCTCTCGTTACGAATTTTATTCGTTCCGGGGGTCTGTTCTTAACCTGAAACTGTTCTTAACCTGAGGTACCACTTTAGCTAATGGGGCCTCCCGCTGCCACTGCGCCACTGCCGCGCAATTTCTGTTCTCATCCTGAGGTAAAGTTTTTAACCCAAGGTACTACTTCCGGGTTAGCGGAGTCTGTAACCTGAAATGTTTGTAACCTGAGGTGTTTGTATCCTGAGGTACCACTGTATAGTGAACAATATTTCTTGGTACCAGGGCATATGTGGTAGTGATGTCTCAGATACCCTAGTATGTACCTATAGATCTTATGGATCTTTGGGCCTATAGATCTTTGGATGAGGTGCACAGTGGGAGATACAACAAGCAGCCACTTGTCAGCTCTACAATATTCTCTCCATTTCCACAGAAAACTGGCTATGAGAAAAGCCAACCCGAGTTAAAGATGGATGGAGAAATGAGCTTTTTTAAAAAAAAATTAAAAAAGAAAACAACAACCCAAAGTTGTTTATTACTAGAAGACTGAGCAAAAACCAGCCACAAAACCTCAGCTTAAACAGTTTTACTAATTAAAACAACAACAACAAATATCCGAAACAGCCAGAAAGGAGTGGTGGTGGTGGTGGTGGGGGGAATGCTAGTGAGCGATAAAATCCCACATCAAAATGTATAGACATCCCCCCTCTTTAAATTCATAGAGAATGCTCTTTACTTAGCTATCAAGGTTTAATGTAACTTGGCAGATCTGAGTTACTTCAGGAAAGCTTTAATGCTTGGCAGGTCTCTACATTTTATTTATGATATCAAAGCAGCGACTCAGATTTTTTTACTCAGTGGAAGACATAAAAGAGATTCAGAAGTCGTCCAAATCATCTTGTAATTAATGTTACCATGCACGCCCAAGACATTAAAATGTTAACAGTGTTAGAGTCGTGTGCTTTGGAATACAGAGTGAGGGCTTTATTAGAGAGAAATGCTCCGCAGATGTCATCCACCCTAATTGAGGACATCGGGGCTCCTGCTGCTTGTTCTTATCAGTGGTTGAGATTTTTTATTTTTTTAATTTATTCATTTTCCTTACTGCTAGAATCTGCTCTCATTATTAGTCTATCTTGTCACTCATTTGCATTTCAAGTGCCGGGACTGTGGGGTACCAGCTAGCAGCCTTAGAAGAACACTTCAAGGGGTTATTCTATCAAATAGCAGCACACTATCACAGCGAATTTGACATCTGGGTTATCTTATTCCCAGATGCTCCGTGGTGTCATTAGCAGGATTAATCTTAGCTTTAATTTCATAATGATTCTTATTCTAATATATGTGAATGAACACAAAGTCTCTTGACTCATTATCACCAATTTACCCAAGATATGTAATCAGGCTCTTATATTCGCCAACATTTATTTTTGCTAATACATCTAAAATTGTAGATTAAGCAAATACAGTTAGTTCCAGCTGAGTGAATGCCTAGTGAGGTAACAATGCAGTATTTATGTTTTAATTAAGCTGCAATGATGATGTTGTCTTTTAAATAGGAATCGCTCAAAATCGGAGAGCTGGATATTCCTCCCCAGCCAGTGTCCTGCGGCGACATCCATCAAACCTTTCCCTTATAGCGTTATTATATGAACATTTTGCTCATATGCCAACATACAAAGCAAATTGTAACTTTTATAATCAACACAAGCCTTGAGCCTTCAAACGAAACAAAGGAAAGGTCATTTCTATTCACAATGCTTTTCTTAAAATACTTATTATTTTTTATTATTATTGGTAAAGGATTGTGGTGACACCTCACTTTTTCTACATGATGATGCAGATTGTTGTCTGCCTTGTATTCAATTGCCAAAGAAAATAGTCCACTGTGCCCATGTTAGGAATTAGCATATACAGTAAAATGCCCATACTCGGTTCCTCCGCCAGCTCCCAAAGTTTCCAATTTCCCAGCTGTTGTAGAAGAGCATGCAAGGAGTGGTTTATGATTGATGGATAAAACGTTCAAACATTTAAAGAAATGAAAGTCAGCTTTGCATTTTTAATTAATTAATTAAAAGGACTGTAAATGCCAACTTGTTAATTGCTTTGCACCTGCAATCCGACACAGGTTTGGCGCGTCCTTTCTTTGAATATTAATTCCCCACCCCCCACCCGCGTATCTTCCTAATGCTCGGGAAGTCTCCCCTGCAAACATATTAGTAAAGAGTAAATATTGAATCTAAGACAAAACTCATGGCTTCATCTTTCACTGTACACAGAATAAGATTTAAAGGAGGATTTAGATTTCTAAGGCTTCTAATTAAGTAGTGATAATCAGGCTTTCTGCTGAGGGTCACTTCCTGAGAGTAATTTGAGTTATTAAAATGCATGTTTTTATTTGTTCTGCTTTGCGAGCTAAAACTGATCCCTTTTAATATAGCAGCTAATATGCAAATTGGTGTTTCATTATATTATGCAATTTATGGCAATCTTCTCTAATTTACTGAAAGGGTAAGAGACTGACCTTGTCATTCAACTCCCCCCCCTCCCTCACCCGCAGTAAGCTAATCTAATTATATGGATCTTCCTATGAAACTTGGAAAGTCTGCAGCACACTGAAGAATGTGACAAATTTGCCTTGTGCTTAGCTCTTTGTTTCATCAAGGCAGCCTTCGGTTTGGGTTGAATCCCAAAGGTGGAGGAGATATTTCAGGAGCTATTTGGCTCCATACACAGGAACTTTTCGGAATAGATTTGTTTGTTTAATTACGGCAGCAAACACGGAAGAACATCCAAAATCCATGAACGGAACATTGGGTTAAATCGTTTAAAGAGCATCATTAAAGGTATCCATTGAGGGTTGTTGATCCTATGAAGCATATGTTCCCTGTTATTCTGAATGTCATTTGATAATTTGATGGAGATAATTTCATTGAAGACACTTTGGGACGCCTTCATCTGTAGGCACTGTTTTTTCTTTTCTTTCCCCAACCTCTGCCACATCCAAGAATATATTAGTAAGGAATGGGCGCTTCAATCTATCGGGAGTTTATGGGATTAAGGCTCCAATTATATCTGTTTCACTTCCTTGATTATTGAGGTTCACATCCACACCTAAATAAAGCACGGAATCCAATTGGCGACCTTGAACTCCTGGAAGGGCTGTTGAGCCAGCGGATGAACTGCTAATGGAAGAAGAGAAGAGGCAATATCTTTGACAATTTCTCTTCCTTCCTTGTAGCCCAGGGGGCTCCTGAAAATCACCTGCAGGTTCAAAATAGACATCACAGTGGCAGGTGCTTGGGGAGGACACCTACCGCTTGCCAGTGATAGGGTTGCCATATCTCAAAAAGCGAAAACTTTTTGGCCAAAGTTATTGATTTTTTTTTTGTAAAGCCAAAATCTACACTTCCGACATGGGCAGCCATACGTCCGGATTTCCTTGAACATTTATGCGGTTTCTGCCTGGATGCTGTTTACGAGGCCCGAATACCAGCTCTGTCTGGAAAATTCCGGATGTGTGGCAACCCTACCAGTGGTAGGTCCAGAGGCTATTTGGGTGGAGAAACAGGAATGGCTTATTTTCATACAATAAAAACCCGAGGTTCTATATTACGGCCGCGCCACACCCACATTGTTCTATTCTGGCAAACAGGAGTTCAAAGACACCTTCTAGCCGAGGGTGTGTGTTTTCATGGGGGGTGTTGTTTTTATTTTGATTATCTATATTGCAGATTTTATGTTGATCTTCTTCTGTGAACTGCCCTGAGAGCTCCGGGTATAGGGTGGTATATAAATAATAATAATAATAATAATAATAATAATAATAATAATAATAATAATAAGTGCAGAGAAGGGCTGTTGAGGTTTGTAGCATGGGATAAAGGGTGTGACCTGGGAAGAGTCCTGAAGGATAGACTGACAAGCCTAGATTGGCTACCTTTGGCTGCTGGGGCCAAAGTTCTCCCACCCCCTGTTTTAAGATGTTTCCTATTGCATCTAGGGTTTGTTTTGTACCTTCCAAATCACTTGAACACCTCTAAAATTATTCACTTTAGTACGTGCATATGCTAAATTCAGAATTCAACAGCATGAAGGCTTTCAAAATAACTCAGTGGTGTTTTTTTTTTTGTATTTTGTGTTTTCCCCCCTTCTCCCCATGGCACATTTATCATAATACAAATCAAAGAGCAATATTCAGGAGCTTCCTAATGCAGTATGTTAAACCTCTATAACTGTCAGAAAGAGGATGTTGGTAAGGGGGAAAGCAGCTAGTATTACAGAATCGCAAACTGAAATAAAATAAGAAAAACATGCTGGCAGGAAAGAACAAAGAACCGGCTAAGTGAAGAGGCTGTGGAAAACTCTTGCAACACCTTTGTCACGTCGCTGTGTGAGCATGTTGCTGAAATTATGTATATAGCTTAGAAACCACCTTTGTGGCTGGTAATTTTAACCACTTCTAGCATAGAGCCACACATGAGCAGGTACCTGGTGGTCTTAGGTCTGAATGGGAATAGTCATGTACATAATATTTGCATGATACAAAAGCTACCACCATAATTGGCACACCTTAAAAGTTTCAAAAAACAACTTTCAGGATTGTGTTCTCAGAAGGCTTACCTGGGAGGTAGGGTGCAGAACTGAATCAATGAAAAATGAAGAGGCACTAGGCCTCAGGTTTCCATGGGAGCTGAACTGGGCAACTTCTGAACTGGGCTGTTTTATGAAGCACCAAACGTGGATGGGAAGGGCCACCATACGTCCAGGATTTCCCGAACATATCCAGGATTCATCCGTCAGAAATAGCATCTGGGTGGAATTTCTGAAATCAGTAAAAATGTCCGGGAAAACCCAGGTATGTATGTATGTATGTATGTATGTATGTATGTATGTATGTATGTATGTACAACCCATGTCGGATGTATTGGTTTTTTGGCGAATTTCCTTAAAAATAGCTCAAACAAAACTTTTCACTTTTTGAAATACAGTGGTACTTTGGTTCCCGAACTCAATCCATTCTGGAAGTCCGTTTGACTTCCAAAATGTTCGCAAACCAAGGCGCGGCTTCTGATTTCCTGCCTCATGTTTGGGTGAGATATGCAGCAATTCACAATGTAGTAAATTTCCTCATTCTATACCAATACTTTCCCAACTATGTGGAAGACGTCATGATCCATACGCCTAATTATCCGACATTACCATAACATTTCTTGTTGTCTACAGTATGCTCCCTGTTTTCCGAAAGTTTATTTCAGAGAACTTTTCGGCTCATTCATCAGCAGGTTATAGCTCACAGACACGGGCTCCCACAGAGCGCTGTGGCTCCCACAGATTTCTTCACAAAAATGACAAGGCGAAGCCCGCCACATCTCCCACTGTTTGCTCCGGTCAAATGATATTCCCCTCACAGTTCCTGCTGCAATCACTCCTACTAATCTTTCCTCCTCTCCTCACTCAGTCCTTCCCACTTATCCGCTTGCCAGATCATTACTCCGGTAAAAGCTCCCGCAGCCAACCCCGCCGCTCGTAGGATTTAAACAAAGATTTCTTTAAAGATATGCAGAGAATAAATGCAGATAAACAGCAAGCCCAAGGAGACAGTTAAGATGGTCGCCTTGAAGAACAGCCAGTCTGCATATCGGTGAGTGACAAGCAGGGAAAGTGGTGCCGGAAGGCAGCGACCCGCTTTTTGCATGCCAGCGGCTTTGTTTGGGTCACACTTGACCTTCGTCTCAGCTTCCTCCTTTTGCTGTAATTTCTCCATCAAATCCTCTTCCTCGGCCGCAGTTCAGACCATTTTCACAGTCACACCCGCACCTGACAGTTAAAGCACATGGCTTCCCCCAAGGAATCCTGGGAACTGTAGTTTGTTAAGGTGCTTGGACTTGCAGCTCGGGGGGTGGTGGTAAACTACAGTTTCTGGGATTCTTTGGGGGGAAGTGTGCTCTAAATACATGGCGTGGATGTGTCCATAGTGTGTCATCTGAGGCATACATTGCAACTCCTCCCTCCCCTTTCAGGTTTATTTTTAAATATGCAGCCTGCTCTGAGATTAAACCGGGAGATGCTGTTTTATTTCTAGTCTTCAGAATGGCTGGCTGGGTCTTCTGCTGTAGTTTTAAGCATGGCAACAGAGGTAAGGAAGGGAAGAAGAGAGGGAAAGCTGAGTGTTTTGTGCCAAATTAGTCTGGCGGCAGTTAGGGAGAAATGAATCCATTGAAGTCCCTGCCCTGGTTCCCAGAGGGAACAGGACTACGGATTGCATACACAGTACAGTGGTACCTTGGTTTAAGAACAGCTTAGTTTATGAACAACTTGGATTAAGAATGCTGCAAACCCGGAAGTAGGTGTTTTGGTTTGTGAACTTTGCCTTGGAATAAGAACATGCTTCGCTTCCTGTTGAGTGTGTTCCATTTGTAAATTGAGTCCCCTGCTGCTATGGGAAAGCACACCTTGGTTTAAGAACGCTTTGGTTTAAGAACGGACTTCAGGAACGGATTAAGTTCGTAAACCAAGGTACCACTGTATACCTTTAAAGCATAATCTTTTTCTCAAAGAAAACTCTTAACAAACTGCAATACCCATAATTCTTTGAGGGGAAATTATTATTATTATTATTATTATTATTATTATTATTTAAATTAATTAATTATCTTTTCCAGTTTTTTTTTAAAAAGTTTTACAAACATACAAATCCAATATTTTCCCAGTAAAAAATTATGTTTTGACTTGCTTTCTTATTGCTCCAGTAAGTTTTGCCATTTCGGTAGGGTTGCCATATTTCAAAAAGTAAAAATCAGGACACAAAAAGAAAACTTGGAAACCTGCATTGCCATATATTTAATTCAATTCATGAGGTGGTCTGAAGGTTTTTGAATTTTCTCTCTTTTAAAAAAAGTTATATATATGGGAGAGAGAGAGAGAGAGAGAGAGAGAGAGAGTAAAAAAACAACAACCCTGGAAGTACTTGCATGTTATGACATGCCACTACTTCCTGGTAATTTTATGTTGAAATAGATGGCTGCCTCCAGGTACCTATGGAAGCAGCCAGAGGCATCAGATAGAAAGAAAAAAATATGGCCCCTGCCATGGGCAAGACAAAGGAGATGGTGTTGGACTTTCGGAGGAAGAGAGGGGAGCTAGCCCCATTGTATATCAGTGTGTGTGTGTGTGTGGAGAGAGTCTTTTCCTTTAAATACTGTAGCTGGGAGTCCATCTTAGTGAAGACCTAACTTGGAAGGTCCATACAGCGCAGGTGGTTAGGGGGCCCCAACAGAGACTTCATTTCCTTAGGGTCTTCCGGAAGAACAAGGTTGGACAGCAACTGATGATTTCCTTCTATCGGTCCACGATAGAAAGTGTTCTCACATACTGCATTGCGGTGTGGTACGCTGGTTTGACAGCCATGGACAGAGAGTCCCTACGGAGGGTGGTGAAGACAGCCCACGATATCGTGGGCTGTCCCCTGACTCTGCTAGATGTTATCGCGGGAGACCGTTGCCTCAGAAGAGCGAGGAACATTCTGAGGGATGACTCACACCCTGGCCAGCACCCTTTTAATCTCCTTCCCTCAGGCAGGAGATATAGAAGCATGATAAGCTGCACCAACAGGTTAAAGAACAGTTTTTACCCATGAGCCGTGAGGATGCTGAATGGAAGACAACAACATTGCAGCTGACGTTCGGGGTTGGTGGTCGTGTGACAGCACACAGAGTAACAAGGACTGAGAGATTGGAGGGGGGATGGGGGGGGCTCGTTTAATCTCACTGTAAGCAAGCGGTACAGTGACAATAAAGTATTTCTATATATATGGGGACAGACCCCTCGATAAAATTACCTCAGAACTGGTGGCATAGAATGTGTTATTTTTTTATTACACATTTCATTTCTATACTGCTTTATATTTTTAAGAAGAGAACATCTCAAAGCAGTTTACAACATTAAAATATCAAATGAAACAACCCAGAGCAAAACATTACAGAAGGAAGTCAAATATAAAGTATACATCCAAAGCAACATAATTAACAGTGCTGCTGCTTCCAGGGGATTTTTCTCTTTTTTTTCTCAATTTTTTTCTAGCAAGCATGGCAAGTACTATGTTTTGCAGCTGCTCCAAACAGCCAGAAATTGTAAGAAGAAGAAAAAGAACACTGTCAGAAAGCCCTCGGACCTCCTCATTAAAAAAACAACAACAACATAGGAGTAGACCACACTCGAAAAAGTCCAAAGATGTACAGTCTTTGGTTCGGGCACGGTTGGTTAGATGCAGACTGGGATGATTAGTTTTAAATTGGGATGATAAACCAAAATCCTGTCCTGTCCGTAATGACGGTATACACACAACTGCACTGAGGGGGGAAATGGAGAGGCGGAAGTTGATCGCAGAACTTCTACAGCCCCTGGGACCTGCTGAAGGCAAAGGATGTGCTCTACCAATGAGCCATAGTTCCCATCCACGAAGGACAGCATTGCATGGAGGCAGGAATTACCCAGAATGTAGGGCCAGCCCTACTACAGTGGTACCTTGGTTTAAGTACACAATTGGTTCCGGAAGTCTGTACTTAACCTGAATCGTACTTAACCTGAAGCGAACTTTCCCATTGAAAGTAATGGAAAGTGGATTAATCCATTCCAGACGCGTCCGCGGAGTACTCAACCTGAAGCATACTTAACCCGAGGTATGACTGTAATTGGTTCCAGAAGTCCATACTTAACCTGAAGCAAACTTTCCCATTGAAAATAATGGAAAGTAGATTAATCCGTTCCAGACAGGTCCGCGGAGTACTTAAACTGAAAGTAATCAAACTGAAGCGTACTTAAACCAAGGTATGACTGTATTAGGCCAAGTGATGTGGTCACCCCAGGCAGCTAATTTTGGACACCATGAAAGGATACCAAATTGTTAGTTATTTCATTTTGAATTATTGTATTTCTCTCCAAGGTGCCTGTTGGGTTTTCTGCCTTGGCTAACAAAATATCACGCCTATTTTCAAGTACTAAGCACTTTGACGTGTGTGTGTGTGTGTGTGCGTGCATGCATGCGTGCGTCACTTTTGCTGCTCTGTCTCAGGTTGCAAAATGCCTGTACAAACGAGATAAACATTAATACAGGCAATTGTGAAGCTTCTTGAGAAGTTGCTATGGCTGGCAGAGCCTCGTGGAAAATGGCATCAACTCTTTAGGCTATTCACACAGCTCTTCATTGAATAAGGAACTGGGAACCAACTTCAGCATCACACAAAACAATAAGGCAGTGATAACGGCAAGGCCACCACCAATTCTTTAACTACTGAGGCATAGATCTTGCAGAAATCACAGTCAACCTTATTCTGTACCCTCTGACTTTCCTCAGACAAAAATGGGGACATTTGTCACTCGCCTGCAACTGACCCTCCTCGACCTCTCCATTTTTTGTCCTCCCCCCCTGCAGAGCATTTCCTATTCAATAAAGTATATACTTCTTGCATTCCTCTTTCCTTTTCTTCCTGCCTAGGGTGGCTCTGCCCTTTGCCTGCCCCTCAGACCTGCTGTGTTGTGCATGGGCTGGCTCCGGCAGCGACAGACTCTCCTCTTCCTCCAGCAGCCGTTATGAGCTGCCCAAGGGAGGCAGCTGGCAACAGCAGCCATGGGGAAAACCATGGGATGCTCCTTCACAGATGCAGCCACTGCCATCACACTGCTTGGGACAATCACTGGCTCATCCTCCATTCTGAGCTTGGCAGCAGTTGCACTACCAGGAGAACATTCCGGGATCAAATCAGAAGCCAGGATGGCTTTTGTAATTCTGGGGTTGTCCTTGGAAAATCGGGAGGGTATATTACCGTGCTGGCTCGAATATAAGCCACACTTTCACCCCAAATTCCGACCGTGAAAAGTTAAAGTGTGGCTTATATTTGTGCCCTTATGGTATGCAGCCAGGAATGTGGGGCAAACAGTGCCAGAGGGTGGCGAAATAGCGCCCACCCCACGTGTAGTTCCCTGTCCTCTCCCCCAAGGCCAGGAAGGGAGAGAGAGCGAGGAACGGGAAAGGCCACAGGCTACACAGTCCGTCCCCCCTGGTACGCAGCCAGGAGCAGTGAGGAATGGAGAGGTTTATATTTGGGTATTTCCCCCCCTCCAATTTTAAAGGTGTGGCTTATATTCTGGCCAATACGGTATTCAGAATACTTGGTACCAATGCAGGTCCCGGTTTGTGTTCTAGAAAGCTTTCTGAGACCTCTGAAACCCTCCCTAGTCCAGTAAGGGGAGGCAAAGATTGGCAAGGCAGGATTATACTTCCAACCACAAGGGATTGCAGAAACATTGATATGTCAGGAAACATCAGATGCTATAGAATTTTTGAAGCTAAGAAGGTGTGGACCTGATCGATAATCCGGAGGGGAGACTGATAGTAATATGGTGTATATTTAGGTCTACAACTTTCAGCTTCGCTTTTCTGGTCCTTGACCTTTTTTTCAGAAGACTTTTAAAGGGCTTTAAGAATGAGAATGCCCAATCTGAGGGACGAGCAACTTTGTGTGTCAAAGATGACTGTCCGAATATATTTCTCATGGTTTATTTAACCAAGGCCAAAATGAAGCCCTAGTTCAGGTACTGTAAAAAAAATCTCCTGTGCGTTGTGGTGCCATGGAGGAAGCAGTGTTTGGTTCAAGCACATTGACAGCTGCCATTTCTCGGGGCCAATTGTTCTGGTGTGCATGGGGACATTTTTAACCCACTGCACTCATTTGAATTGGAAGAAGCAGCTGTCAAAATGGCCTCTGACTGAATCAGACACTCATGCCGCCATGTCCACGAGGACGCTAGCCACACAGGAGCGGGATTTCCATCCCTAGTGTCAGGGCCAGGCTTATATCAGCTTGAGAAGAAATCTCCCTCTCATTCAGCAACAAAGGGAAAAAGCCATATTTATGTCTGTGGCTAAGCAATTTGTACAAGACAATGGCATGACGTGTTGTGCAATAACCTTCTTACTTTGGCAAATGATGCAGAAAATATACTGCAAGGCTTAAACTTTTAATGCCATTTAATCCTACCCCCACATTTTTAGTCTTCCAGGGAAACTCATCAACAGTAGGGAAAGGAGCTGTTTGCAGTGTTCTCTGCCCAGAATATATGTATATTATCTTCACCTACTGTGGCATATCTGCAGCCATGCTTGTTATCTGGCTCTAGCTTCCCATTAACTGAATCCCTGGTGGAAAGCCGTTTCCCTACATTATATTGTAATGCTCTTGTTAATGATAAATTGATGAAGAGCTGCTTTTTTAGATTAGGTGAGTGGTCCTTTGATAATGGGGTTGGAATCAGGCCAGGGGTTTTATAGTACTTTGCCTGGAGGGTGAGAATCAACTAAAATATTCCTTTCTTATGTTCAGTTAGAAAGAGAAGAGAAAGAGAGAGAGAGAGAGAGAGAGAGAGAGAGAGAGAGAGAGAGAGAGAGAGAGAGAGAGTGTCAAAGAATTTTCCAGCTTTTTAATTTTAACAGAGCCGTTTCAAACCCAGTTTACGTGGTTGGTATTTTTAGATGCCTGCCTTTATCCTGTCCTGTACATCTAATGAATTATTAATGGCAGGTGTTTCTCACTTAATTAGCGAAGCCCGTATCCTTTTAAGTGAAATGGCTCTCATAAGGTGCCTGAATCGCTTGGTTTTGTTACAAATGTCGCGAGATCGTAAGCAAAATGCATTCTTTTTGAACTGTCTCGAAATTACGAACAATTGGTTATACTTATCCGGCTTATGTGCAGGGACTGTAATGTCTGCTTATAAACCCATGATATTCAAAGGTGCCAGAATATCTGAAATTAGCAGTGGATCATAAGCTGCTTCCTTTCGTTTTTATCTTTCGGAAAATTTAACCTTTAAAGTTTCACCCCTGTACACAGCAATGGATGTGCTGGGTTCCATGGAAGGGGACACACATACAGAGATGCTGTTGCTGTCTAATAGCAACCGGGAGCATTCCTCAGTCCTAGGAAACATATACCTGGCAGCAGGCACATCATAGAATTGTAGAGTTAGAAGGCACCCTGAGGATCATCTAGTCCAACCCCCTGCAATGCAGGACTGTGCAGCACAGGGATTGAACCTGCAACCTTTGTATTATCAGCATCATGCTCTAAGCAACTGTGCTATCCAGGCTCATGCTCACCCTCATTTCACAAAAAACCTTTAGAGGTTACCTGCACTTTTTGCTTCATAACTTTCTTTCTAGGAAGATTAGAGACTTGCTTAATTTTTTTTTAAAAAAAACTTCAGAGTCTGGGGCACTTGGCCAAGGTATTAGTGGAAGACTATATGGGCACTATAATTCCCAAGCTTCCTTGCTTTGTATCTTTAAGAGTGAAAGTTGAGGAGGCAGAGATATGCATTATTACTTGAAAATAGTGCAGCTTACTTAGCTCAGAAACACGCCCTGAATTTTGTAACACCTTCCTGCCAGGCCACCCCAGTTTTTCTATGAGTGCATTACTTTAGATAAACATGTATGGAATTGCATTCTTTTTGGTAACCCCTGTATAAAAGCTAGTTATATGTAGGGAACTGAAGTGGCTTGTCAGGTGCGGTGGAGCATTCTGGCACACGGGTCGCTGTTGTTTGCCAGGACAGGGTGGGGTGCAAGGAGAGAGGAGTTTGGCAAATGCTCTGCCAGGGCATTTGTACCGAGTTGACCTCCCTACCACATTGCCCCTCTCCTCTCAGTAAGCAACAGCAACCCTTCTGCCCCATACAGTGAGTGACTTGTGGTAGTGAACTACAGTACTACTTAAGGCTGAGAGCTAGTCTAGAACATTCCCCCGATGTGCACATTTTCTACAGTATGAATACAGACCTGCCTGTCTGTAGATGGAAACTTTGCTTTGGTCTAAACATTGTTCAATTTTCCAAAGAGAGAGAGAGAGAGAAAAAAAAACATGTGCTTCTGTGGGATATATTTTAGATCTGTGTTTGGAAGACACCGGGCATGTTCAGACTTCAAATTTCAATCAGCAGGGGTTAGTTTCACTCCCTGAGTAACCTCCAAGGAACCCTAGCTATCTCCTTTTGTAAGCATGCTGGTCATTCTTTGCTTAGGAGCAAAGCATTTCCACAGAACTATAATTCCCAAGTTTCTTTGCTTCATAAGAGTGAAAGTTGAGGAGGCAAAGATGTGCATTAGTTGAAAATGGTGTAGCTTAGCTCAAAAACGCAGCTCTTCTAAGCCAAAGCGGATCAAGAGTTCTCATACTGCTTGTCTAGCCTTATAAACATTAACTGCCTTTACAAGGGTTCAAAAATATAAATATTAGATTTAGGCCTTGCAGAAAGCTGGGACCCAAAGGCCTAAGAGACATATTCCTTGAGCTGATATTTGTTTCAGTCCATGGAAAAAGCCGCTCCTGACTCCGAGTGCTTGTTAAAGGTATATCTCTTTCAAGTTATAGGGAGAGAGATGTCAACTGTTTACCATAAATGTATTTCTGCATTTGAATATATAAATGATACTGTTACTTTACCTTGAGTAAGTTTCTCACTGACAGGTATGTTCGGGGAAACATCTTTCACGAAAGCTGAAATGTTGATATAAATATCTGAGGAAAAATACTAATCACAGAATACATTGAACAGACTTACTGATCTTGTATACCTGGAAAAAGATTTTCAAACAGACTTTGTCAGTTCAGCCTTGGCATTCCTTGTCAAACAAAAGCATGCCTAAAGACACATTTCAAAAGCAGACAATGCTGCACTTGCTAACCTGCAGAAAATCGAAATGGATCAGGGAGCCAGAGAACAAACAGAATAGGTAAGCAATAAGAAATGGAACACAGTTCTAAAGGGCTGTTTCTGAGAGCCAAAGATGTTTAAAGAAGCCCGCATCAATAATTAAACGTGAGTAAGTAAAATTCCAGTATACTTTCTGCCGGTATTGTCTTAAGATTTGTAATAGAGAAATGAAATTATTGATTCAGTATCAGCAAGTTTTTTTATATAAAAAAACCACACACACTCCACAAGAACTCCAGTTAATGTGGGGAAAAATCAAGAGAGGTTTGGGGGAAAGTGGCTTTTTTGTTTTTGGGTTTTGCTCCAAGTGTTAGCCCGGAATGTTAAACTTTTGCAATACGGGAAAAGGTCCTCCCTTCTGAATCCATCCACCTCCGTTGCCTGAAAATTCAGGTCAGGGAGCTGTTAACAGGATTGACAGCAACGATCTGATTAAAAGTAAAATGCTCTCTTAAGAAGACGGGAAGGAATTCGTTTTTTCGCAGCCATGTCACATTTGCGCCACTCACGTAGCTGACGTCGTGTCACACCCTACTATGATTTGATGCTACATAACACAACATGACATAACTTACAGTTCATAACTTAGAGTGTACCCACTTTAACGTGGGTTTTTTTGTTCTTTCTCTCTCTCTCTCTTTTGCCCAGCGCCAATTTCCTATTCCGTGTGCTCCACTTAAAGCTGATGGTTAATTGGCATGGCACTCAAAATCAGAGTTCAGCTTCTGAATGCATTTTTCATAGAGCTTTATGATGCAAAATGGAGGTCATTTGAGATCCCTTTTACACCTGTAAAAGGGGTGGTTTCATTGCTCATCCACAGCAAGGCGACAAGAGGAATGTTGCATCGGACAGGGAGAAATGAAGTGAGATTGTGATGAAACAGTTCCAAGCTCAGAGCACAGTTTGGTCGTCTTCCTCAGTCTAGACTAGACTAGACTAGCTATACTTCAACCCCATGCAAACCAACTGCCTAGACCAGGCATAGGCAAACTCGGCCCTCCCTCCAGATGTTTTGGGACTACAACTCCCATCATCCCTAGCTAATAGGACCAGTAGTCAGGGATGATGGGAATTGTAGTCCCAAAACAGCTGGAGGCCCAGGTTTGCCTATGTCTGGCCTAGAACAATCTTTCCCAATCTTGAGTCCCCATACGTTTTTGGAATACAGCTCCCATCATCCCTAGCCAGCAGGACTACTAGTCAGGTATGATGGGCGTTGTAGTCCTACAACATCTGGTCTAGCTCATGTCCACAGATTGAAAATAAAATGTATGTCCAATTAAAACATTAGAAATATAAATGAATTGTTGCTTTATTAGATGATGATGATTTGCTGTGTCTACAATTAGCTAGGCACTGATTCTCATGCTCATCATCACCACCATCTTCATAAACATAATGACTATTGTCACATATATCCTCATTACAGTACACCAGCCTTGGCCAGGCTGGTTCTCTCCAGATGTTTTAAGCTACAACTCGCTGAACTCTATGGTTCTGCATGTTGTGTTTGTGTCCTACTGTTTTGTTTTGAGGTTTTAATTACAAAAGCTTGTGCTTTTCTTTTCCCTTTAGTTAAATGGTGTGTGTGTGTGTGTGTGTGTGTGTGTGTGTGTGTGTGTGTGTATGGCAGACAGTATTTTACAAATCTGCACCAAATCTGATACAACAAATTTGATAATAATCACCTTTTAATGACTAGGTTTATTATTATTATTATCCCTTACCTGTTTTAAGTCTTATGTGTTCAGTTTATCCGTATGTTTGATCATATGCTGGTCTGTGACTGAAATAAAGTTTGATACTGAACAAATGTGAGTAAAGGCCCAAGATATTGCCATATACTGATCTATACAATGGCTCATCTAGCCCAGTACACTCACCACAAGCACTTTGCTGGCATCCTACCTGATTATCTATCTATCTATCTATCTATCTATCTATCTATCTATCTATCTATCTATCTATCTATCTATCATCTACCTACCTACCTATGAATCTTATCTATCTATCTAATCTACCTACCTACCATCTATCTATCTATCTATCTATCTATCTATCTATCTATCTATCTATCTATCTATCTATCTATCTATCTATCATCTGTATCTATCTAATTTTTGAGATGGAAATTCAGGCAGAGCATAAGAGGCCTGTGCTCTACCTCTTAACAGCATCTCCTTCTGAGGCACATTTTTAACTTAATCAACCATTGTTAAAAAGTTATAAAGTTCATTTAGCATGTCTTTAAAAGGTGCTAAATGATTCTAGTATCTGGGGGCAAATCTGTTTTATTCCCCACATTCAACCCCAAGCTACTAATTAACCACGCATTTTACGACTCACTGCCACACATGGTTCTTGGCAGTATCCCAAACAACACATTTGTACTCAAATGTTCCTCTAGCAGGAGGATGTATTTATTAATGGAACACCATATGCAGCAGTTAGTAGCATCTCTCCCCCACCCCCACAACTGCAACAAAGCCACTGATGGCAAGTATCCAGACTTTGAAGGGTTAAACCTATTTTAACGTGCTAAAACCTGAGACACCACAGCAACCAGCCTATCATTTAGCTTTCAGCCTTTTTCTCCCTTCAGCCTTTTGCATCTTTCTGATGGTTAGTGCCTGAACAGAGCATTTCTTTTCCTCCGTTTAAGGTGAAAACAAGTGAAGGGAAAGAGGCAACAGCTTGTGCCTGTCTCTGTTGCCGAATCTCTTGTTGTCTGCTCAGAGTGTGGCAGTCTCTTCTCAGTTTGCTTTTCAGAGGTTTGTCCCAAGAGGGCCTCTGTAGAAAGAAGGAGGGGAGAAAGGGAAAATGGAAGGAAGAGAAGAAAAAGAAGAAGATGCAAACTGTAAAAAAACGAATACAGTAGCAAGCTGTTGGTATTCAAGCCTTGCCTGCTGGTACAAAGATACAAGATATAAAACCCATAATTTAGTTTTTTTCCGCCAGTTTACAGAACTGCAGAGGAATATGAAATGTATCTATTTCCACACTTGGGGTGGTATCCAACCCGCATGTGCAGAGTTTGGCTTCTGCAGTACGACTTTCCCTTCTTCTCTCCACACACTCTCAAAGTCTGCTCTGGAGGATCTATAGGGTCCTCGGGAACAGATTTTGAGGGTGCACAACGGTGAAGGAAAGTTCCACTGTGCTAACAGAAATCCATAGAAGTCCAAGATCCTGGAGAGAACCACAGAATCATAGAAAGGAAGGGACCTCAAGGGTCATCTAGTCCAACACTCTGCGAGGCAGAAATCTCAACTAAAGCGTCCCTGACAGATGGCCATCCAACCTCTGCTTAAAAAACTCCAAGGAAGGAGAGTCCACAATCTCCCAAGGGAATCGGCTCCACTGTCAAACAGTTCGTACTGTCAGAAAGTTCTTCCTGATGTTTAGTTGGAATCTCCCTTCTTGTAAATTTATGCCATTGATGCCGTTGGTTCGGGTCCTACCTTCCAGAGCAGGAGAAAACAAACTTGATCCATCTTCCATAGGACAGCCCTTTAGATATTGGACTATGGCTACAATATCTCCTCTCAGCCTCCCTTTTCTGCAGGCTAAATATACCCAGGTCCTTAAACCAATCATAAAGTTTGGTTTCCAGACCCTTGATCATCTTGGTTGCCCTCCTCCACACACATTCCAGCCTGCCAATAGCCTTATTAAATTGTGGCACTCAGAACTGGACACAATATTCCAGGTGTGGTCTGGCCAAGGCAGAATAGAGTGGTACTATTACTTCCTTTCCCCTTCATGGATCACTGCCTTGTCATGGCAAAGGGGCTTGAATAACTCCAAGAAGCTATGAGCTATGCCGTGCAGGGCCACCCAAGATGGACAGGTCATAGCCAAGAGTTTAGACTAAATGTGATCCACCTGGAGAAGGGACTGGCAAACCACTCCAGTATTTTGCCAAGAAAACTCCATGGACATGAAAAAAGAGAAGCTTTGAGAAGAAAGTGAGAGTTTCCAAGGCATGGGGTCACAGAGAGTCGAACATGACTAAGACGACCAAACAACAACAACAACAACAACAACAACAACAACAACAACAACAACATTACTTCCTTTGATCAAAACGCTATACTTCTGTTGCTGCAGCCTAGAATAGCATAAGTATTGTGGTGGACATCACAGCTGATGTTTCTTACAGACTTGCAACCACAAAATGTT
The DNA here is from genome assembly GCF_965207765.1 of Zootoca vivipara. Classification (NCBI taxonomy): domain Eukaryota; kingdom Metazoa; phylum Chordata; class Lepidosauria; order Squamata; family Lacertidae; genus Zootoca; species Zootoca vivipara. Next base: position 24,424,387 of record NC_142590.1, on the reverse strand, counting down.
GTGACAGAAGCAATGTTGATGATTTTGTGGTAGAGACAGGAAAGGCTTCAAATGCGTAGCAGACAACAGTTTATTGCGCCTGTGAAATTTTACTTTGAAAAATATTTGCAAGTTGGGCTGTTCAATAATTTGTCATGTGTTAATTACCCAATGAATGTAACACTTTTTATCTAGCTGTGAATTATTCCCACATGATTTCTAATTTCTCCAGATGGATTTTGCATTCAGAGGTTCTCATCAAATGGTTTGTTGAAGTAATTTTCAGGCTGAAAGTTGTTTGCCAGTTTACTCTCTATATTTTATCATCTCACATTCCAGTACTCTAAACTGAAATATTGGAATATTTCCCTAGGCTGTTCCCCATTCCCATCTTCATATACACCTGACCAGAAGGCTGATAGCTATTAATTGCATTTTCTGGTACAGTAAGCTGAAGTTTTTCACTACATAAATGATTCATTCAGAAAAGTGAAGTTATTGAGCAAAAGTTAAATTGGGCTTTAATTTGCCTCAGGTCTTTTTTCTTTTTTTTTAAAGCCACATCTTGGCTTGTTACTCAGTGTTGAAATGTTCCTTTTATCTATATGGTTTTTAAAATGTTGTTTTTATTTTTTTAAAAAAATGGAAAAGAAACTGGAGCAAAGTGAGTGGTTTGTTAAACATGAGATATAGGGCCAGGAAGGACACAAATCTTTATGTATGTAGAAAAAGAAAGTATTTTCTTTTACAGCAGATGCATGAAAGATTGATTTTTTAAAAAATGTAATTTTAAATGGAATAATAACATGATGTCAATACCACCTACCCAGGAAATGCAACCAAACATTTTAAAAAAATGCTTGGCAAAATAACAAGATGTTTGTGCCTAAACCAGAAGTTTCTTGGTGGGCCTCTCTGTGGCAGAGCTTGGGGGACATGTATTCTGCATGTTGTTGAACACCAACTCATATTGTACTTGATCAGTGGGAGGGCTGGCAGGTCTGGTGGGAATTGTTGTTCAAAGCATCTAAATGGCACCAGGTTGGGTAAGGCTGCTGGAGAAGGAAGAGGACCCCTTCCTTCTCTACCCCTTCCCTAAGGCAAAGGTCTTTTCCCAGCCTTCCTACCTGAAGTCCTTTAAGGAGAAATGCCATCCCAGAGGGACTTGATCTCATGCAATGATTTTGCAAAGTTTTTTGCAAATAAAGTCGCTCAGATTCGGGAAGAGGTAGACTCCACCGTGGGAGCAGGGCCGGGGCGGGGGAGTGCTAGAGTCCTGTCTAGTCCAGTTGTGTGGGATCAATTCCAATCTGTTACCTCCGAGGATGTGGACAGGCTGCTTGGACGAGTGAAACCAACCACCTGTCTCCTTGACCCTTGCCCATCCTGGCTCATAAAAGCTAGCCGGGAAGGGCCGGGCGATGGGCTTCGCGGGTTGGTGAATGCTTCTCTCTGTGATTAAACCACTTCTTAAAAAAACGTCTTTAGATGCGACCAATATGGCCAACTATCGCCCAGTCTCAAACATTCCATTCCTGGGCAAGGTGATTGAGCGAGTGGTTGCTGAACAACTCCAGGCATGCCTGGAAGAAGCGGACCATTTGGATCCCTTCCAGTCGGGATTCGGGCCTCATCATGGGACTGAAACTGCCTTGGTTGCACTGGTTGATGATCTCTGGCAGGCTAGAGACAAAGGTGAGAGCTGTTT